>NC_039358.1:3169395-3195705 GCF_003573695.1 Papaver somniferum | reverse complement strand
AGCCTAGCATAAATTATCACACCCCACAAAAGAAAATAAAAACAACAATAAATAATTACAAGCCCATAAAAGAAAGAAAAAATAGAAAAAGAAAAATTATTACAAGCCCAAATAAAAAATAAAGAAAAACAAAAATTATTACAAGCCCACAAATTAAAAATGGAAGCCCACAGGTTGGGTTCTCTTAATGGGTTTATGCTTACCTTTGAAGCACAGCCCAGCTGCTCAGTTTGGTTGCAAAAGCCCAGTTGGGCTTTGGATCATCCTAAGCTTTTGTCTTTGTTCAGGCCCAGTTGGGCTTGGCTCAACTTGTTAAGCTTGGCAGCAACTTCAGCAGGCCCAGTTGGGCTTGATGGCTCAATTTAGCACCAGGCAGCAGGGGTTGCAGCAGATTTGGCCTGGCACCAGCAGGAGGTAGCAGCAGCTTGCCTTTGCACAGCAGCAACAGCTGAGGCACAGCAGCAGGACCAGGAGCAGCAGCAGGAGAAGCAGCTTAGCAGCAACAGCAGCACCACAAGTTCAGCAGCACCACAAGCAGTAGCTGAACAGGGGCAATGTTGCAGGCTTGGCAGCAGCAGCTCTATTTGGGCTTCACAGCAGCACAACAGCACCAGAGGTTTGTTCTCAGCCTCACAGCAAGGTCACAGTACCTGGTCACTCAAAAAAAATGTCAAGGACAGCAAAGAAAGGCAGTGAACAAGAACTGTAATGCAAGATTGACTGCAAGAATGTAAAGATGACTAATAAGCAATCAGGACAGCAAGATGCAATGAGTATGCAATGCAAAGATGAATATGCAGTAATGAATGCAAGTTATGATGGGATAAATGCTTACACTAAATGATTATACTAAATGCAAGATATGCAAGTGAATAGCAGCAAAAGAAAGCAAGGAAAAACAGCAACCACACAATGCCAAGTCCCTGGCAGCGGCGCCAAAAACTTGGTAGGCATTTAAAGGAGTAAGAAAATAAGACAAAGGATAAGAAGGCCTACATGTTAAACTGCAAGTGCACAGTTGTCATTGTAGTGTGTATGTGCAAGAACAGGTCATCTCCACAGGGACTTGGGGTGTATAGTTGAAGTTTCACTATGCTGATAATTGATGCAAAACTAAATGCAAGGTCACAAGGTTGCAGTGACAGTGAAACAGAGATGGTAAAACAACAAGGAACCAAGGCTATGAGCCAAGGGCAGGGAAGGCAGTGCACTGATTTCAGTGCACAGCAAGCTTCAAAATACAAGAAATAAACAGCAAGATAGCTAAGAAATTTAGCTGAGCAGGGGGCAAAACAGAATTGAATTTATAAGTGATTGTAAAGGATTTGTGGCTAAGCCAAGGCTTAGAATCCACCTTTGTGTCCTAGCCAAACAATGCAATTCTAGGTTGAAATTAGGATCTTAAGCATACAAATGGAATGGAAAGAGAATTAGCTTGCTATGAGCACTAATTTCTCCCATTGCTCAATCAAAACAATGCATCCTAAGCATACAAATGGAATGGAAAGAGAATTAGCTTGCTATGAGCACTAATTTCTCCCATTGCTCAATCAAAACAATGCATCCTAAGGCTCTATCCTAGCATTCCACTATCAGACAGTGCACTGAGGTTTCATCTAAACCTCAGCTGCAACAATTTAGCTCATGCTCAACATATAAACAACATTAACATTCATCATACAAGATAATTCAAACAACACACATATGGTGAGCAAATACAAAAACATGATAAACATATGAACCAACAGTGTAAACATGAAACAAATGAGAAACTGGCTAGTCCAGTTCTCTACAAGAGTGAAGCTGGCTAACCCAGCATGGCTTTACAACAACACCCACAACCCATATTTATACCCAATTACACTTTAAAAGAAAAACCCCCAAAACAGTAAATTAGGGTTTGGTGATAAATTGGAATTAGTTTTACCTAACCACTGATGATTGCTTCTGACTTCGACCCACGCCTCTAATTGTTCTCCTGATGTTATCCACGCCTCCAATTGCAACTCTATTTCACCTAATTTGTCAATTTCACCTCTAGGGTTCCTGACATGGGAGAGGCGTGAAATTGAGTGATTAGGAGGACATAGAGTTGGTGAAAGGGGAAGTAATGATGTGGGATAGGGTTGGTGAGTGATTTGAGAGCTCGTATTGAGCTGGTGGTGGTGGTGGTGCGGCAGGTGAAGAAGGTGGTGAAGTTGCAGAGAGGGATGGGGGAGGTGAAGTCGATGGTTTTGGGAGAAGGTCTGTTTGGTTGGGTAGTATAGGGTTTGGTGTTAGAGTGTTGATCGGGGATATCAAGTTGGATGATCTTCGAAGCTAGGCCATGGGATGTGGAGATGAAGATTGATCTAACGGATAAAAGTGAAGATGCTGGCAGCGACCGTTGGATGCAGATATACAACGAAACTAATGGCGCCAGATGGAGTTAGGTGTTGTAGTGTTAAGCGGAAGCATCTGGGTTTGATGTGCAGGCCTAGAAGCGATCGTTGGATTCAACTACAACCTAATCTGAAGGCTTGGAATTTATGCGCTGTGGTGTTTGGCAGAGACTTCAGATTTTGATGCTCTATGAATGAGCGACCGTAGGATGATGAGTTGGATCCAATCTGACGGCTGAGAATGGAGGCGGTTTTGGTTATAGAAAATGGGTTTGGGTAAGGGTTTTGGGCCTTGGGTATGCCAAGCCCATATCTTCTTTAAGAGCAATTCTTCCTTCTTGAGCCCATTTCTAGTCTTTTGGGCTTATGCGCACCATTCTTCGCGGCTTCCTTGCGTAATTTCTTCCGGCTTTTCACTACTCTTCAGCTCTTTTCTGCTCCGCAAGTCATCCAGACTTTATTTATTACCTAAAAATGCAAAATTAAGTAAGAAAAATATTTATTCTTGAAAACAATGAAAATACAGAATATGGGATAAAATGTAGAATTACTGCACAAAAGATGAGTTAAATGCCAACAAAAAGGGATAAATATATACAATATTTGGCACTCATCAATATTGTTGCAATGGACGACGTGCAAGGTGATGGAAATTGTGGATATCACGTCACGGCGGAACAACTTGGTCCTTTTAAGGAAGAGAACAATCATGTGCCCCCTGAAAATGAAGTTAATGATATTCGGCAACGAATGTTACAAACCCTATGTAAAAACAAAGATTTCTATAAGACAATGATGAGAACAGGTGCAAGAGGAGATGCAAGGGTGGCACCAGAGTACATTGCATTTCGAACGTCGTTTGCATGGGGATTTTATCATTACCGAAGAACATTGGATGTCAATGCCCATTTGTGGGTTTTTAATAGCGGAGACATTCGATTGCGTCGTACATTGTTTCTCATGGACGGGTAGTAGCTTTACTTACGCGCCTCCAACAAAACCTTGCAATGATGGTGTAAATGATAGAAGACTTGTTCTTGGATTTTTTCAAAATTGTCATTTTATCGGCCTCAAACTTAGACCCGCTTTCCCATTACGACCCTTGATGAGTGCAGCCTTTTGACCTAGATTTGAAAATAATTTTGCGATGGATTGGTGTGAAAATTATGCGACGGAAATGGATCTTTGGATATCTTTGAATGTGCAGCCTCCAAGTGGACAAGTAATTATGTTTTCAAGTGATGAGGATGAAGATAATAAGCAAGAGGTCAGTGAAGATGATGAGAATGAGGTCAGTGAAGAGGATGAGAAAGAGGTTAGTGAAAAGGATGAGATTCGTTTAAGATCTCCATAAAAATGTTTCATGGATTTATCCGCGTATTTTGTGTCTTTTGATTTTCATGTATGATGAGGATGATATTTTGACTAGAATTGCAATTACATGTACCCATCAAAACGAAATACTTGAATGATTTACTTTTTGGTTATGGAACGTGTTGTTTTCTAGAAACTGGAACCATGAACACAGAAGATGGTTCGGCTTGTAACTTTAGTTCAAGGAAAGCCGAACCCGACAGAGTGATGAAAATCCATAGTTTTTCTGTCAGGTTTGGCTTAGAGTATTATTTTGATGAAAGCCGAACCTGACAAAAAAAACCGGAGTTTTTTTTCAGGTTCGGCTTATAATATTATTTCACTTCAAGCCGAACCTGACCAAAAAAAAAACCTGAGTTACTCGGCTAGGTTCGGTTTGTATCATATTTTTTAAGAAAGCCGAACAATGGATTTCAACATTCGGCGCATAACTAGAATTACAGGATAAGCCGAACCTTTCATGATTCATGAACACAAAAAATATTATATCATTCCAAATAGACTTTTCAAATTCATAGAAAATGTGGATTACACACCCGTTACATAATAGCCTTACAATAAATTTCTAATCGAATTCTTCTAATATCCTAAACGGGTAATGAAAAACCTTCTAAGAATGTAGTAGTGATCTTTGTATTTGAAATTCTTTCCTTTCCATCTTCGCCATTCCTCTAGAGATCGATCTTCAATCTCAGAGTTTATTTCACCCTTGAGACGATATCGACTCACAATCCGAACTAAAGCTATAAAGTCTTTCACCGTTTCTTTAATAGTTCCAATTCGGCAAAACAAGGCCGCACTATCCCGGTTGTGAGGATTACCCGTTTCGATGCTAAAGGCTTCATGAATTCTAACCAAGTAGTACATACTCATCAAACCCTTCACTCGTCGTTCTTCACCCTTCTTTGGATAGTATGCTACGTAATTAGTGCAAAGAGACAAATCTTCTTCTAAAGTAAACTCATGAGTTGGGGGTGCCATTTTTTTTAGTATATGCTCCGAAGATTATGAAAAACCATGTATGCCTATATATAATACAGGTTACAACGGATATATATTTCAAAAAAGAGTCGTTCATAGATTTTTGTGCAAAAATAGACAATGTTCGGCTCATAAGAAGGTTTGAACATAAGCCGAATCCGTTTATGGAACGGCTAGAATTTCAAATTTTGAAACTTCTTACAGGTTTGGCTTATACGAGTCTGGAGATCTAAGTCGAACCCTCCACTGATTTACATAATAGTTCAATCTTAAATTATCTCTAATGAATCTCGGCCATTAGTTCTCTAATGGCGTATTTCACAAAGGCTTTGAAATCTAGCTTCCTTAAAAAAGAAGAATACCGAAGTTAGTATGCAAACTAAAGCATACTATCGAAATTAAAGGTTCGGCGCAAAACTAATTCCATCGAATAATCTGAACCTGAAGGACAAAGGATTAGGCGCGTAACTAACATTACAGGATATGTTGAACCAGAGTTAAAACATGAAATTCAAGGTGTCCATAACACAATCCCAGCACCATTAAAAACAAAGTTCAGCACCTAAAACCAACGGTGTGTGCAACACCATAAAAGTGTACTTAAAACTTAAGAAAACATTAAAAGGAACTTGGAAACATAAAAGGGCATTTAACCACGACCCCTCTTCTTAGTTGCACGACCACCTCTTCTTCCACCTTGGTCTTCATCTTCCGACGCATCATTACCGGGTTGGCCGGTAGCACCATTGATTTTCTGGGGTTTGTAGTAATGAGGTTCAAACTCTCGGACTTGTGAAGATTAAATTTAAAGGTTTAATAAAATTATACACAAAATTATTAACAATGGGTGCGAGAGGTAACCAAGACACTAGATTCCACTATTATGCAAAATTAAATGATAAATATTTCAAAACTCTATTCAATTCTTAAGTCCTCTTTTATCTTTAATTCACTATCAATCATACAGATTCTCAAACATTATTTGTAAACCTTAAGCATAGATTATCAAGAGATTAAACCAAGCATAACCTATCAAACTGAATAACAAATAATTAAGACAATCATTCAAACAATTTAAAACTCTACAAAAACAGCGATTAGGTGAATTATATAATTAAATGAAATAGTTACCCATTTATGTTGCGTGAATAGCCTCCTCCATTGCCTTGGTTACGAGGGAATTAACTCATCATAGTAAAAATGCTCTCAAAATAATTTATTATGGCTCAAAAATGGTTCACAATGATGAAACGGAGAGAAAATGGTGAAAATCAGGTGTTTGCAACGTTTATAATCGTTGCATAACTCGTTACAAAGAACGATATCTCTTAAGTGTTGTAGTCGTTGGAAAACTACGACCCACGTTCCGCTGTCGCTGTTATAGTTGAAGAACGACTGCTCTGGCAGGTCCGTTCTTCGTGTTCTTCACGTTTTTCATCATCATCAGCAGCAGCAGAGTTCTGAAAACTCGTGATTTCTGCTGCTCTGGGCGTCCTATCGACTACCAAAACTCACGACACCCTCTACTGTGATACCCAAGCACCTTATATACACAACAGGACACGTAAATCCCGAGAATATCTTTGTAATAACTCCCTTTTCTTCTCTGCAAGTCACTGGAGATTTTATTCTCCATGTTTCCTTTTGCACGCCTTTGTTTCCTTTAAACTCTGATTATGCGTTACTAGAAGATATTTGGTATTTCTATCTTCTAGGATTCGATATATATCCTTCTAGGTACAATATCTTCCCTCTTTACTCGAGTATCTTCCATATATATTCTTTCCAGGATGCTTCGGTCCCTGTTTAGCTTTGATCTTCTCTAACGGATTGTTCAGCCCAAGTTTTTCGATCCAATTCATTGTACCAAGCCTGTTAGGCTATATTAGGTCCATCCCAATCATTTCCAGCGATTGAATCTCGCTCAAAGCCCACACAAGATCGAACCCTAAACTGCCAGTGAAGTCTGCATGGCATAAGATTTTCCCGCCATTTTTTGAATCGTGAAGAAAGGGTGTCCGCCTAACCACTGTTGGGTGTCCCTTTAGCAATTGGGGTGGAAACATCCTTTTGGGGGGGGGGGGGAATAGTAATTTTTCTGGGTTCCTCCGGGACATTTCTGTGACGTTTCCGGTGCATTTATGGGGCGCTTCCGGCATACTTTCGGGGTACTTCCGGTTCACTGTTTACAGAGGTCCAAATGCCACATATTCAGTCACTTTCGCCGCAAAACCTTATTTTTCCAAAAACACCTACAAATAAATAAAATACCATCATAAGTACAAAAATGGGTACTAACAATATATACAATTGGGCTATATTAGACACATAAATGCGTCTATCAAATACCCCCAAACTTATTATTTGCTAGTCCCGAGCAAATCAAATAGAAAATAAAATCCTAACTCACTGTCGCAGGCATCGTCGATTGCATTTAGCGTATGCAACAAGCCTTTAAACCCCTAGGTATCCCTAGTGGCCGAGTTATAGTCTCGGGAGGGCTTACAAGAGATATACCTACAAAACCTTAGTACTCCAGACCCTAGCTATCTACAACGAACCTTGGAAGGCACTAAAGAATCTCCTTGGTTGGCATACTTATTGACTACAAGAGGAAGTACCCTGTTGCGAAATTCCAATTGATGTACACGAGTTTGCACTCAAGCATACTAAAATTCATATATAAGTGACAGAGCTCTACTCAGATAGTTGCACTATGGACATCATATCCGGAGTCAAACTAATCACATGGAAAGATTAAGAGATGGATATAGAAAAACATAGATGGTGTTGATGTTGACCAAATGATCAATGTTTCACATATCTGTCTGAAGGCCACTGCTAAAATGAACCTATCCTAATGGACTGAGATACCGGTCTGACTAATATCAACACTGCTGGCATATACAAGGGAACCAGCGGTCAATAACTTAAATCTAGATCAACAAACTGGCAAATACAAGGGAACCAGCAGTTGACTACACAGAACAATAACCATTTTTTTTAACTTAGCGGCATGAATAGATCTTTTTGATCCAAGAGCATGCTTCTTGTCAGCAGATTACACGATAGTTCCCACGGGTCCTGCATTCCACGCTTGCTTAGGCGACGGAAACAGGGAGAACACACGCATATTGCTATCCAAGTGTTAATACTTATTCCGATTGGTCTAACTGGTCCGGTCTTAATTTTTTTTTATTTTTTTTTTTAGTAACTCAATCACTCTAATTCACCCTAACAGTGGTAACAACTTGAATCGTGTGCCCCACCTAATCACTTAGAGAAACATAGTTTAAAATGAAAAAAATAAAAATAGAAGTGAAAAGGACTCAACGAAATATGGTGAAACTATCATGTTATTTCTAACACCTGAGCTCTGTGCTTTTCTGAATAGACTCTTTAGATGTTTCCATCTATTCAGATTGGTTCCTCAACTCCTACAACCAAAATGCTTCCATCCACTTAGATTGGTTAGTGCCATCCTAAATACGCATAAATTTCTAGGCTCTGGAGTTTATTTATTGCAACTAAAAAGTTTCTCCCATACCCCCAAACTTAAATCTAACATTGTCCTCAATGTTCTAAAGATGAAACTAAAAGCATGAACAAGGAGAAACTGTTACCATTTGAAGCGGAAGAGTTAAGGAAAGATATTACCGTGTTGCATGAGCATGGGATACCTCCCAAGAAGTGCTAAGTTTAAAGTCTTCATCCAGACTTAGGAAAGGATTAGTCAACTCGAACCATAAAATAACAGTCGAAATAACTGTGGGTCTTCAAAACTAAATAGAGCTGACCAAAGGAAACTGCAATGAACCAAGAAAGTGAACAAGACTAGCATGCCCTTACTTAGTTTCCTGATTAAGAAATTTATATCTAATTGTGGTTCAGGTTTAGGTTCTATGAAAGGGTCTAAATAGAAAATTTTCATTGGACGCGTTTCTTCATAGGTGGGATCCGAATCATTAGGTCCTAGAGTCTGGAAAAACTCAAATATGATCTTAGAAGCGCACAATAATAACCTAAATAACTGAGTATCCTCTAAGTCAATAAGATTTGACTTACATAATTGACCAAAATGAGAGTAGTGGTCATTCTTAAGCAAATGTGTCGATTCTAATTTCCTAAAGCATTTAGGTTTAGTCTCACAACTTAATATTCGACACATTTGGAATATAAACGTTCCCACAGTTGGAAGAAAACTATTTGGTGGGAAAACAAAGTCAATCTGGGGATCATAGCCTGGGCAAACCACATCAACCAGAGGATGGGTTTCCTAACGACTGAACTCCTTCATGGACATCATTAGGCTCGGGAAAACGAGTATGAAGGTAATCTTGTAAAATAGTCGAGGCACAGATATCAAGTCCTAAGTGTGGGGACTTTCTGAGAGTTAAAGGTAAGGCACTAGGGAAGTGATAATCACCCCCAAACTTAGAGTTTTCAGTGTCTCTAGATAGACCTCTAATTATTTCTTGAATTTCCGTATCTTCAGAGTCCTTAAAATATTCAAGAGATTCTTCTAAGTTATTATCAGGTAGTGCATCTTTACTCATATCTACGGGTCTATCTTCTTCTTCCAAGACTATTGTTTCTAAGTCGCTAGACTCTAAAATAGTATTTTCGAAATGAACCCGTTCCTCTAAACCACTATCGGCTTCGTAATCAAAAGGAAAAACTACATCGTTTAAAACGGTGGTATCCCTAATCAAATCCTCTTCCTTTTGAACAGGTGAATAATCATAAAAATTATTTGGATTTGAACTAGAAATAATATATTCGTTATAAAGCTCAATTGGATTAATAGATTCCTGATAACTATGCCTACATATTTCAGATTCTTCATTACTACTATCCTCATCATCATAATAGTACAAAGATGATTGAACCTTATCTAAATAAGTAGTGTCTTTTATTCTAACCTCGTCCTCTAGATTGGGAAAATATTCACTATTGATATCAAGGGTAGAATTGGAAACACTATTTTGGAAATTTAGATTATTTTGAGCAGCATTAGCTAACTGTTCATTTTCTTCCTCTAAACGTGCTTGAATTTCACTGAGCGTAACACTTATACGTTCACAAGTCTCATTGAATATCTTAGACCGTTGTGTACTCTCTTCTCTTGAACTAACTGCACGTTCATACTCCCTTCGAATTTGTTGGTAGGTTTCTTCTAGAGATTGAACAGGTTTAGAAATTTCATAATCAGGACTAGTTTTTAAGTAATTTTCCAAAAACGCATGACTAGTACTATAATATTCCTGATTTTCTTGCTCGTAAGACCAATTCGTGTGTGGATAGTAATTGGGCTCATTATGGTATGAACCATAACCTTGAAAAGGTTGGCGTTCCCAACTACTATTCCCACCATGGTCATAAAACTGATGATGTCCATATTCAAATTCAGGTCGATACTCATTGTATTGGCTTCTATCATACCAGTTCGACATTCTTAATTGCAAGGGAATTCTACACAACCACAAACAAGGCTGACTCGACCAAATAAAACCTATGAAATCTAGCAAACAACAAGCATGATGACTCCACTTAGATTGTTTCTAGACTTGCTTCTATCTCTCGAAGGGGAATTCGCTACAATTTAAGCAAACCCCTCTGGAATCAATCCGAGTCAAAGTAAGTTGAATTGAGGCGAGGGAAGCTCAGTGAAGCTTTGATACCCAAGGCCTCACCGCTATCACAAGGCGGCGCAGTCACGCATTCAACTCACATAAACCATCATGAACTTCGAAGTGTGCTTAAGAAAGTAACCAATATCCTTCGAAAATTTTTCCTGATAAGCGCGATACCCTATCGGTCTCGTTCTAGTCAAGTTTTAAGCTTGGGTTCGCGTTAGGTTTCGTTTTCCTAAGGCGGGAAAGAAGGGAGCGGTGATGAAATCCGAACCCTTCTCTTGTATTGGCCAGGCCTTGCCCTTTACTAGGAATTTAAAAACAGTCCAAATTCGTCCTCAATCAATGAATCACCTTAAGAAATACAGTAACTCGCTTACATGAGATTCGCGAGTGTTTCGATGGACTTACCTCCTGTACCAGACGGGGGATGAACCGTTGAAGTCGACTCGGGCCACGACTCCTATGTCATGTACGAACCCGAGGGGCCGAGACGATATAGTAATCGTCGTCCTTCCCTGCACACAGTTTATATAAAATTTTTTTTATTTTTTTCTTAATAATACCCTTCCGTAGGGTTAAAAAAAAAGAATAAAGTCCAATTGTCCAGAATAAAGTCCAAATAAAAAGTCCAAAAATTACAAAAGTTATGAAAAATAAAGCCTATTTACAAATCCTAAAAAAAAATTATGTCTTTTTTTTCTTCTCTTTTAGCTTTTAGCTTTTAGCTTTAAGCTTTTTGTTCCCAAGTCCTTAGTATTCCACTTCGAACCTGTAAATCAAAGACACAAAAAGAAACGTAAAAAGGAACAAATAATAGTAAAAAAATAATAAAAACCTAAAAATTCTACCTAAGCACAAATCCGCGTCGGCGGCGCCAAAATAATTAATGATTTTTCTGGGGTTTGTAGTAATGAGGTTCAAACTCTCGGACTTGTGAAGATTAAATTTAAAGGTTTAATAAAATTATATACAAAATTATTAACAATGAGTGCGAGAGGTAACCAAGACACTAGATTCCACTATTATGCAAAATTGAATGATAAATATTTCAAAACTCTATTCAATTCTTAAGTCCTCTTTTATCTTTAATTCACTATCAATCATACAGATTCTCAAACATTATTTGTAAACCTTAAGCATAGATTATCAAGAGATTAAACCAAGCATAACCTATCAAACTGAATAACAAATAATTAAGACAATCATTCAAACAATTTAAAACTCTGCAAAAGCAGCGATTAGGTGAATTATATAATTAAATGAAATAGTTACCCATTTATGTTGCGTGAATAGCCTCCTCCGTTTCCTTGGATACGAGGGAATTAACTCATCATAGTAAAAATGCTCTCAAAATAATTTATTATGGCTCAAAAATGGTTCACAATGATGAAACGGAGAGAAAATGGTGAAAATCAGGTGTTTGCAACGTTTATAATCGTTGCATAACACGTTACAAAGAACGATATCTCTTAAGTGCTATAGTCGTTGGAAAACTACGACCCACGTTCCGCTGTCGCTGTTATAGTTGAAGAACGACTGCTCTGGCAGGTACGTTCTTCGTGTTCTTCACGTTCTTCATCATCATCAGCAGCAGCAGCAGAGTTCTGAAAACTCATGATTTCTGCTTCTCTGGCCCTCCTATCGACTACCAAAACTCTCGACACCCTCTACTGTGATACCCAAGCACCTTATATACACAACAGGACACGTAAATCCCGAGAATATCTTTGTAATAATTCCCTTTTCTTCTCTGCAAGTCACCGGAGATTTTATTCTCCATGTTTCCTTTTGCACGCCTCTGTTTCCTTTCAAACTCTGATTATGCGTTAATAGAAGATATTTGGTATTTCTATCTTCTAGGATTCGATATATATCCTTCTAGGTACAATATCTTCCCTCTTTACTCGAGTATCTTCCACGTATATTCTTTCCAGGATGCTTCGGTCCCTGTTTAGATTTGATCTTCTCAAACGGATTGTTCAGCCCAAGTTTTTCGATCCAATTCATTGTACCAAGCCTGTTAGGCTATATTAGGTCCATCCCAATCATTTCCAGCGATTGAATCTCGCTCAAAGCCCACACAAGATCGAACCCTAAACTGCCAGTGAAGTGTGCATGGCATAAGATTTTCCCGCCATTTTTTGAATCGTGAAGAAAGGGTGTCCCCCTAACCACTGTTGGGTGTCCCTTTAGCAACTGGGGTGGAAACATCCTTTTGGGGGGGATAATAATTTTTCTGGGTTCCTCTGGGGCATTTCTGGGACGTTTCCGGTGCATTTCTGGGGCGCTTCCGGCATACTTTCGGGGTACATCCAGTTCACTGTTTACAGAGGTCCAAATGCCACATATTCAGTCACTTTCGCCGCAAAACCTTATTTTCCCAAAAACACCTACAAATAAATAAAATACCATCATAAGTACAAAAATGGGTACTAACAATATATACAATTGGGATATATTAGACACATAAATGCGTCTATCAACCATCTTGGCTTGTACCTTCACCAACTTGTCGAAACCTCTTAATGGTAGGCTTTTGTGCGGGTTCCTCGGGTCCTTCTCCTTTGTTGATGATTGCATCCCACTTTTTGTAGAGGTATTTTTGTTCTTCCACGGTCATTGGTGTTTTGCAACCAAGTTTGGCCTTCATTTTTTTCAACATCTCCCTACCCGCGGCAACCCATTTTTTCATTTGTCAACAACTTATAACCGTGAGGTTGAAGACATTTTTACCATAACTAATATATGAAAATAGTATAAAGTGAAGTCATTCTTATAATTATCTTGAAAGTGTTGATTACATCTTCGGAAGTAGACTTGTTGGTGATCTTGATTGCCTTCGCCTTCCCCTTATCAGCTACCTTTTGACTTTTCTTATTGATAATGAAGGGATGAGAAATTTGGTTATACCAATCCATATAGCCCGGATCCTCTTCACATGGATCATCAAGTAAAGGTGCTAACTTGGACGCATCTAATGTGTGATCTTCTAAGTTATTCCAAAACTCAAGGGTGGGATCAGGATCATACTTTGGTTCCCAAGATGAAGTGGTGCTTTTAGTTCCAGTACCACTGTTTGGTAACAACCTGAATTTCTCATCAAACAAAGGAACCTTTTGCAAGCATCCTAATTGACGGAGTACTCTCCAAGGATCGTATATAACATAACCACCGGGATACCACAATGGCCCATGATACATACCTAACGGCATATCCTCATCTTCAACAACTTCATATTCTTCATCTTCCTTCTCATATGGTTGAAAAGTGACATCATCAACACCCAGTAGGTCTAACGTCTCTCTCAAACTTTCCACCAAGTGTTTTTTGTTCCTTTTCTTCGAGTACTCGTACCGTGCTGCAGTTGGATCTGTATCAACATAATCGACATCCTTCTCAAATACTTTGGCTAAGTTCAAAACTGGGAAATGGTCATATATCCACACTTACATCCAAAGAACCACATTCAAAAATCAAAGGAATTGAAGTGATAGAAACAATTTTTACTTGGAAACATCAAAGTAAGAATAAAGTTTGCAAACTCAGAGAACTGTTCGGCTTATATGGATCAAGTATTATAATCTGAACCAAATAAATAACAAGTTCGGCTTATACGATCTTATGGTTATAAGCCGAACCATACTCTGAACTCCCAAAAGTTACCTGGAGGAAAGTGAAGTTTCCCTCCGATGTTTGTACTTGTCAACCTAGACGCGGTGGCAAGTTGTTTCATCAGGTAAGCGAGCGTAGCCGTTTCCCAAGCATACTTGTTACAAGTTTCAAGTTTCTTTACCAATTGGAGATAATTAGCATTTACCTTGTTTCCGATTGTGTCGGGAAAGATGTCTCTACCAAGAGTATAAAGCAAGTAGGCAGTTCCGGCTTGCTTCACTTTGACGGGATCCATTACTCTCTGCTTTGTGTTCTCAAACTCCTTTTCCAAGTTAGTCAGCTTGATCTTCTTATTCTTCTTATTTCTACCATTGGGAGTGCATACGGAATTGACATCTTTAACGGATTGACAAAACTCCAACTCAGTTTTGTTTGAATCCCAACCAAGACTTTCCTCGAACAAATTGTAGAGCTCATCCCAATACATGTCATAAAAATCAGCATCCATACTTCTACCCCTTGCTTTAAGGCCTGTAATCTTTCTAGCCTCATCAAGAGTGATTTCCATCTCTCCAAAAGGTAATTGAAATGTGTAAGTTTCTGGACAGAAGTGCTCGGTAAAGGCAGAGGTCGACACACTGGACATAAAGCATTGGCTTGTACGTAAGCAATCACCTCAAGAACCTCTTCAGAAAGTTTCCATTCCGTTGCCCTCTGGTGTCTCAATACTCGGACTGCACGGTTGTGATCAGGAGTCTCATAAATTCTCTTCGCCCAATATTCGTCATAATCAATCAACACATTTCCTCCATCTTCCGGAAGACCATGAGGAAAACCATCTGATCGAGGTGTAATTACGTCATCTTCATCAGGAATGTGTAAACCAGTGATCCGTCGATCAGCATCGTCCTTCTCTTTCTCGGGTTCTGCCACCTTCTTAGCTTTCTTGTATTTCTTGGGTTTTCCTTGGGGTTGTGTTTCTTGATGAACTTCTTGATTATCATCTCCAGCTATTCCTTCTACTTTTTCATCTTTAGCTATTCCTTTTTCTTGTCTTTCAGCTCTTACTTGTTCAGCTTCTTCTTCTAAAATGCCTCATTTACCTCCCGCTCCCAATTTTTTCTTACCTCCTCCTCGAGGATCGGGAGTTTTAGAAGTAGAAGGTGTTACCTTCATCTTCTTCCTCTTTTTAGCTGCATCGGTCCTGACACAAGTATGAAAGTTATAAGACTACTTCGAACAAGAAAGGGATACAAACTATACGAAATATGGATTTCAAATGCCAAAAACTTGTCAACAAATAAGAAGTCTCGGCTTACCCGAAATAACACATATGAGCGGAACCATGTCTTAGAATTTTCAATAGCTTACACAGAGAGTGGTTCGGCTCATACCACAAATTATTTATAAGCCGATCTCATTTGTTCGGCTCATAACCAATACTATCGAATAAGCTGAACCTAAAATTATGAATTCAAACATTTATTCGGCGCAAACCTAGTACTACCATATGAGCCGATCCTATACACATGCAAAACTTATGAAATTGAAACAACATTTATTCGGCGCAAAACTAGTACTACCATACAAGTCGATCTTATACACATGCAAAATTTATGAAATTTCCACAACACAAATTCGGCGCAAATCTAATGTCATCGAATAAGCCGATCCTAAATACAAGGCTCTATGTCACTAGGTTCGGCGCAAAACTGATATGCATTTTAAGCCGAATCGTTCATATGCAGTTTCAGGGTTGAGTTTGAAGAACTAGTTCGGTGCAAATCTAAACTTGATTTTACGCCGAACCCAACCCTGTAACCGATGCACAAACCATGTTTTTGACGAATTAAACCAATCATACCAACCAAAAACATCAAATACGAGATGGGTTTGTAGAACTAACCTTCTTATTCTCATTTCAGGAGTTGGTTCTTCTTCAATCTCTTCCTCCGGTTGGATTTGTGGTTGATTTTCAGTTTCTTCTTCACTCTCTAAATCTTCTTCTTCTTCAACAGGTTGTTCAATTGATCGATTAGAACGAGATACTTGCTTACGACGACCCATTATATAGATGAGTTTAATCCTCGATTAACTTTTCACGAATCGACGATCAAATTTCGGCGATGATGCAATGAAAAAAATTTTGGAGAAGATGAACGGGTTCGGCTGCTGTGGAGAGGAAGAAGAAGGTGAATGAAACTGATTTTAGATTTATTGATTATAGATTTTTGTATTAGGGTTAGGGATAGATTAGTAATTTAAAAGATTTAAGGGCATATAGGTAATTGAACTACCCATAGGGTACCCCTTATAAGGTCATCCAAGTTAGGACTATTGCTTTGTATGCCTAGAAAGATTTAGGTACGCCCAAAATCAGGTTTCATCAAAAAAATTGCGGTGGGTGGCTAAAGTGGGCTGTAGCCTACGGAAAATTTTTTGACCATGACAAAAGCCCAGAAATTGTTTTTAGCCGGCGTGGATATAAAGTTTAGCCATACTTTATACGGCAAATTCTTATACCGGAGATCCAATTTACAAGGAACTTGAATAAGTAGGTTTTTCTTTTAGCATTCTGATTACTACCACCTGTTAATGAAATATGTAACAAGGTTTTTGATTTACAGATAAGTTGCCGTTCTCAGTTTGGACTTGCAAACGGAGTCCACTTTATACAACCATATGCTCCTGAAACAACTCGTGGTTACAATATTTTTTTCCTGCTCATACTCATAGGCCAGTATATAATACAAAACAAATAGATTTAGGTATAATTATTCAATAGCTTGGATCTTCGCATACAAACTGAACATGTCTTTAATAAAGATGAGAATACTAGTTACAACAATTACAGAAACTAAATCTCCAAAACCCAGATATGAAGCATCTTAAAGACAAAAGAGGCTGCCCATTAAAAAAATCCCTCCCTCAATTGAAATCTATACCGACTCAGCTTCTGTGCAACATAAAACACTGCCATCTGTCCATACTCAGAAGTTTACAACAATGTCAACTGAAATTAGTAACAGTTGAGACCCAGAAGATAAAAAATTTAAAAGAATTTGTAGACAATGTAGGTGATCATATCAAACATCGTAATTGAGAGGAAAAATCATTGTGTAGGGAAATTGTTGATAGCCATGTTCCATCGATGGATCATAATCAATAGAGTTTGCTGTTTTGGACTTCTTTTTTTTTTCTCTGTGCAGCTGGATAGATGGAGGCAGAGAAGAAATGGGGGCAACTATTCTATTTAAAAGGATTTGAGAGCCTGTTCAGATTAGGGTTAAATGGTAGCCGTTGATCTGTTGTAATTTAACGGCTCACACCAATTCTAAGACCGACTCGCAATTGCTAACCAAAGTTTTGATCATAGACGTGTAGTAAACGGCATCACACTTGTTTTTTGTCCCCAGTTTTCTGTGAACACCTGAAATCTTGTACTCGGCGACACCAGACTCGCCACTGTTGAGACCATCACCGTTGGCATGGATTTGATGTCTCTGCCAACCCAGAGATGTATATGGAGGAGAATGGTAAGTGTAATCAGGCAAGAGACTTGCTCACTATTTACATAGAGTAAATAAAAAGAGATTCTTAACTGGGTACAATCCTAGAACAGCATATGCTTCTGAAAAACAATTTCGGACACAAGAAGATGTATTAAAGTTAAAAAGAATCCCGGGAAGAAAATGTGGTTCCGGCAAAAAGGGTGGTCGTAAATGCTAAAGAGACTAGTATTGGTACCCTCGAAGCTCATGCTAAATGGGTTTCTGTATACAAATTCCCCTCAGAGTCGCTCACGGCTATATGGGTTTTGAGTACACTTCATGATGCTAGGAATTAATCAATGCTTCAGATGCAGTGGCTCTTTCCCGTGCGGTAAAATTCCGTCCAGTAATTCTTTATCAATGAAGTATTACATAAAACAGAATGTTTGTTTCTTTCAAGGAAGTGACAAAATGACCAATCAGTAATCACTGCGCATCTATTATGTGAACAAGAACTACAAGGATGTTCAACGAGTCAGACAGTTACACAAAACATAACAAAATTACCTATCATGTGATCCTCAAGCTGAGTCATGCTTGAGATGTGACAACTCCTGCACACCTGCAAGTAGGCTTGTCATTGATTCACATGTAAACAAGATAAAAGGAAAACCAAGAGAGAATCTGCTCTGAATACCTACATTCTTGGATTTGGCCTCCCTGACGTTCCTGATTCAAACCAAAACCACAAGTGCTGACATTTTAGTATCTTCGGCAATGATGTTCAGCATCCCTAAGAATAACATGAAATTGCCGGGCTTGACCCAGTAGCAATTTAACAAGAACCAGTAAAAGAGGGAGAAAATAACAATACTATGTTGGCTAAAAAACTAATAATGTAACTGAGAAGAAGAAGATACTTAGCTCAAACCGTTGTTGCTGGAAATGCACAGAAAATGTAGAGACACGTATATGATACGCTGTCCTAAAGGCAATATCGCATGCTACTCCGCTGAGATGCTATAGCAGTTGGCGAGTCACCTCCAGGATACAACTACTGATAGTACCCCTCAATGTAGCACACAAAAAGAGTACCCTTAGAACTTGGCAGTGTTAGCAAAAGCTAAAAAACAGAGAAACTAGAAATAAAAACATATTTTCTGAAAGCAGAGGGAGAGCAGAAGAAGAGATGTTTCTCTAGTGTGTGTTTAAATGAGCTCAAGACTCCTCCCTTATATAGTGTTTAAGTCGTTACAAACGAGAGGAAAAATGCATGCAACAAAACCATGCGTAAGACAGAAATACTGGTAATGTTTGGTTAAAAACAGTGTTGCTTATGTCAGGCTTAGAGCAGTGTGTTGTCAAGAAGCCAAGCCAAAAACGTACAGACAAGAAAGCCAGGACAAACATGTGCAGACAAGGAAGGCAAGACAAACACGTACAGACAAGAAACCCAGGACAAACATGTGCAGACAAAGAAGAAGATTCTTTGACATGTGTGTAAAACACGTACCAAAAGTTTTAGCAAAAAGATAGGATCTAATGAACCCACACCCACACCCGAACCTGACCAGACGGACGGACGGCGGCGGCGTGCGTGCTTCTGTGCGAAGCACCGCGCGTACGGGAAAGGCAACCTTGCCCTAGTCTAGGCCTTCCCCCCTCACACAAAAGTCTAATGACCCAAGGGCCATGCCATTTTAGCCAATTCTATGGTATTTAAGTCTAAAACTCTTTAGATTTTAGTCTATGTGGGACTATTATTTTATCTATTCAAATGAAAAAACAAGTAGTGGGCAATAGGTCTAGAGATCAAAACATAGTCCATGTAAATTTGGTATAAAAAAACCGTTTTTTCTAACAATCCCCCACATGAATGATAAAACATATCGACGAAATACGAGAAAACATAATACATCAATATTAGGCTAAGGTGTCCCAGAGATTGAACCTTAACTTAGTGAGAGGTTACCGTAACTGCTTGTTGTTACGGTGAACACAATGTCTTGAACCGCCAACAGTGAGTGCAATTCAGAAATAACAACCACACTTTGATGTCTCAAAGAAAAAGAAAGCTTCCAAGCTCTTGCCATTGTGCCCGTTTTGGCCGTGGGCTAAATCTCGGACTTAATGAATGTCTCTAGAGAAAAAGCTCAAATTCTCATAGGAAGCGGCCCCACTTCCAACATCCACATAGGTGAGTCCATTAAGAGTGTCCAGCCACACTCCGCTTTAAGCAAAGTCATGGAACTCATTAAGATCTTGACAGATCATCCTAAAACATGCAGGCAGCACTATCATACGGTTACACCATAGGGAGGGACAAAGATAGTGCTCTCTTGACATCACCAAAAATTAGTTATCTCATTGAACCTTATTCTTGGAGCTCCATTAACAAGGTTGAGTGTCCTTCATGGCGATTTATTCTATGAGCTTGAGTCTCATCCCCTTCGATGTGGATCTAACTACCTCTCTAGATAACCCTTTCGTCAAAGGATCTGCAATATTCTCTTTAGACCTCACAAAGTCTATAGAGATGATACCAGTAGAGAGTAGTTGTTTCACTGTCTTGTGTCTTCTTTGAATATGTATAGATTTTCCGTTGTATACACTATTCTTTGCGCATCCAATAGCAGCTTGACTGTCACAGTGGATTGCGATCGAAGACACAGGCTTGGGCCAGAGTGGAATTCCTCCCAGGAAACCTCGTATCCATTCAGCTTCCTCCCCAGCTTTCTCCAAGGCTATAAACTCAGACTCCATGGTGGATCGAGCAATACATGTCTGTTTGGAAGACTTCCATGACACAGACGCACCTCCAAGTGTGAAGATGTACCCACCAGTGGATTTGCACTCATCTGAGTCTGATATCCAGTTAGCATCACAGTACCCTTCTAGCACAGCAGGATACTTCCCAAAACTTAAGCAATAGTTTGAAGTTCCTCTCAGGTACCTTAGAACTCTGTAGAGAGCATTCCAGTGATCCTGCCCAGGGTTGCAAGTGTACCTGCTTAATCTACTCACAGTGTAGGAAATATCAAGTCTTGTACAGTTCATTAAATACATAAGACTGCCAATAACACGAGAATACTCAAGTTGATAAATACCCTCACCCTTGTTCTTTTTCAATTTGCAATTGGGATCATAAGGAGTAGTTGCAGGTTTAGCATTTTCATGATTAAATCTCTTAAGAACAGTTTCAACATAATGAGATTGACTAAGACTATATCCATCAGACATCTTTCTGATTTTCATCCCTAAGATTACATCAGCAGGGCCTAAGTCTTTCATGTCAAAGTTTTCGTTAAGCATGCTTTTAGTGGTATTAATACTATCAAGGTTACTACCTAATATGAGCATATCATCAACATATAGGCACACAATAACATGAGAATCATCCACAGATTTAATGTAAACACATTTATCAGATTCATTAACCTTGAAGCCATTAGATATCATTACATGATTACATTTTTCATGCCACTGTTTAGGTGCTTGTTTTAAACCATACAAAGATTTTTTCAGTTTGGATACTTTATCTTCATGACCTTTCACAACAAAACCTTCAGGTTGGTCCATATAAATTTCTTCATTCAATTCACCATATAAAAAAGCAGTTTTAACATACATCTGATGTATATGCAAATCATAAATAGAAGCAATAGCAATCAGCATCCGGATAGAAGTGATTCTTGTGACCGGTGAAAAGGTATCAAAGAAATCTAAACCTTCATGTTGTCTATACCCCTTAGCTACCAACCTAGCTTTGTGTTTTTCTATAGTTCCATCTGTTATAAGTTTCCTTTTGAAGACCCAATTGCAACCTATGGTTTTACTACCAGGAGATAAGTCTACAAGCTCCCAAGTTTCATTTTGTTGAATGGAATCCCACTCATTATTTGAAGCTTCTTCCCAGAAGGGAGCTTCCGGAGAGGTCAAATCTTCCTTATAAGTTTGGGGTTCAGACTCTACCGTATGAGTCACAAAATCTGGACCGAAACTTTTCTCAGTTCTGACCCTCTTACTTCTTCTAGGTTCGGTTTCAGCATCTAGAGACGGGGGTTGACTAGTCGAAGGAACATCTGAGAGATCATCGCGGACCCTTTTATGAGGTCCAGACCCTAAAGGGAAAATGTGTTCGAAAAACACTGCATCTCTGGATTCCATTATCGTGTTCTCACCAATTACCATGAACCTATAAGCACTAGTGTGCTCAGGATATCCTAGGAAAACACAATCTACAGTTTAAGGTCCTATTTTGGTTTTTTTGGAACGAGGAGTGGCCACCTTGGCCAAACATCCCCACACTTTAAAGTATGCATAGGACGGTTGTCTTCCTTTCCATAACTCATATGGAGTTTTGTCGGATTTCTTAAATGGAACTCGGTTCAAGATATAGCATGCAGAGAGAATTGCTTCCCCCCACAGGTTCGAAGGTAGCCCTGAACTAGCTAACATAGCGTTCACCATATCTATGAGTGATCATCTATCAAAGTGATGTACTACGACTAGTCAAAGTTCAGGGCTACCTTCGAACCTGTGGGGGGAAGCAATTCTCTCTGCATGCTATATCTTGAACCGAGTTCCATTTAAGAAATCCGACAAAACTCCATATGAGTTATGGAAAGGAAGACAACCGTCCTATGCATACTTTAAAGTGTGGGGGTGTTTGGCCAAGGTGGCCACTCCTCGTTCCAAAAAACCAAAATAGGACCTAAAACTGTAGATTGTGTTTTCCTAGGATATCCTGAGCACACTAGTGCTTATAGGTTCATGGTAATTGGTGAGAACACCATAATGGAATCCAGAGATGCAGTGTTTTTCGAACACATTTTCCCTTTAGGGTCTGGACCTCATAAAAGGGTCCGCGATGAGCTCTCAGATGTTCCTTCGACTAGTCAACCCCCGTCTCTACATTTTCTGTGCATCTCCAGAAACAACGGTTTGAGCTAAGTATCTTCTTCTTCTCAGTTACATTATTAGTATTTAAGCCAACAATCTAAAGGCAATATTGCCTGCTACTCCGCTGAGATGCTATAGTAATTGGCGAGTCACCTCCAGGATACAACTACTGATAGTACCCCTCAATGTAGCATACAAAGAGAATACCCTTAGAACTTGGCAGTGTTAGCAAAAGCTAAAAAACAGAGAAACTAGAAATAAAAACATATTTTCTGAAAGCAGAGGTAGAGCAGAAGAAGAGATGTTTCTCTGTTGTGTGTTTAAATGAGCTCAAGACTCCTCCCTTATATAGTGTTTCAGACGTTACAAACGAGAGGAAAAATGCATGCAACAAAACCATGCGTAAGACAGAAATACTGGAAATGTTTGGTTAAAAACAGTGTTGCTTTTGTCAGGCTTAGAGCAGTGTGTTGTCAAGAAGCCAAGCCAAAAACGTACAGACAAGAAAGCCAGGACAAACATGTGCAGACAAGGAAGGCAAGACAAACACGTACAGACAAGAAAGCCAGGACAAACTTGTGCAGACAAAGAAGAAGATTCTTCTACATGTGTGTAAGACACGTACCAAAAGTTTTAGCAAAAAGATAGGATCTAATGAACCCACACCCGAGCCCGACCGGACAGCGGCGTGCGTGCTTCTATGCGAAGGACGGCGCGTATGGGAAAGGCAACCTTGCCCTAGTCTAGGCCTTCCCCCTCACGCAAAAGTCTAATGACCCAAGGGTCATGCCCTTTTAGCCAATTCTATGGTATTTAAGTCTAAAACTCTTTAGGTTTTAGTCTATGTGGGACTATTGTTTTATCTATTCAAATGAAAAAGCAAGTAGTGGACAATAGGTCTAGAGATCAAAACATAGTCCATGTAAATTTTGTATAACAAAACCGTTTTTTCTAACATACTACATACAGAACAACAATTGAAATTATAAGTTCGCTGAACCTATTTCATAAAGAGTAAAATTGCATAACAATCTGGAACTTCATAACAAGGAAGTTTCATAATACCAGTTAAGCTTCTCTAAAGACAGCCCTGTGGTAACATATTATCTCCCTCACTCACAAAGTTCATAACACGTGCCAATTTCATGTTCCCCAGTAATCCAAAAAGATATATGAGAAATAATGAAGAAAACTTGGTTGGGTGGTGCAACATTGAACATTAATATTAAACCCTCAAGAATAGGATGTAAGAAATCAAATCAACATCCCTAAATTCCCGGTCTCAATACTAATCCAATTCAAGCATTCTTTCCAGGAAACACCTGCAGGGAAATCAAAATAGAAAATGTATCTCAGCAGAGACAAATAGAGGAATACGATCATAGAAAATTTATTATTTTTTATAGTCAACATAGACTACCTTGTGAGCTTCAGAGGTCAAGTAAATGAATGTTCTTTACGACACCATTAATGTGACAATTTATTATTACCAGCTCAACATCTCAACTTTTTTACCAATTGGAAATGTTTCAATTCCTGCATTTTATCAAGGGTATGGCAAGAAAGCTCATCGTGTCGAGTCGATTCTGAGTTATGGGGTTCCTTGGGAGATTGCTAAAATGGAGGTTTTAAACGGGAGTACAGCAATCTTTCGAGTTGATTTAGATGCAAAGATTAGGTAGAAGTATCAAGAGTAAAAGACATACAGTAATGGGATTACGAGTTAAAATTCCAGTAAATGATCAAGGCGTTAAAGCTGTGAAGAAGGGTTTGAGGCCGTCTAGGGATTCAGCTAGGTCCATTTCTTTTGCTTTAGCATTTTTTTGTTGCCTAAATTGTTCATTTCCTTTGTCAATATAGGGTCTTCTTTTGATTTTTATTTTTTTACACCATGTTTTTCCCTTGTTCCCACATTTTCTACTTGAAAGAATAAATTCAAAATATATCAAAACAGGAAATTAGACGGATTGGAAGAAAAACAACACATTAAGACATGATAACAAAAGCAACACTATATTAGCTCTACTTAAAGAGTCGTCCATCCGAACTTCATTGCATTTTCCATGAAAAAAAGAAGAAAACCTTGTAAAGCAACAATTCCGTTTCTCCATGACCAGAGACGATGGAACAGAATAGGCTATGCAAGCAAAGAGTTACAGGACTGACCGACGACCATGTATATATGTCCACAAATTGAATGATGATTAATACTCTAAATTGATAAACACAAATAAGGAGGATAGCAATTAGAGGATAGATGTTCATAAATCTTTTATCTTCCAACTAAAGACCAAATATGTAGACATGATGACATGACCCTTCTTTTTTTCAGTTTACACGCCAAACTCCCCTGCAGTCCATCTCCATTTTTCACTGCAAAGAAAGATGATTACATGTTAACTTTTCTGCTTATTTAAATTTTTTGAGGTGCTCAATCAAATAGATGAACAAAAAGAAGCATCAGTGAACAAACCTCTGCATCTTCCCCAGCAGCTGTCTTAGCAGCGGTTTCCATTCTCTGAGCTTCATCTGCAGAGGCACATAACGATGTATAATTAACTACTAAAGCATAAAACAAAGTGGCAAAAATGACTGACGTAAATCACAACTGATCCAATAGAATACAGGGACAAGATGGAACATATATCAAAGAGAAAAGGATACACACAATGACAGGTGAGGGACAAGGGTTGCGGTTGTTAACTAAAAATCATACCGAGTACTGAGGTTATTTAAGACTGCAGAACAGGACGACCCCATTATATTAAAATTACTGCAGAAGCTACTAGAAAATGGTTGAAACAAAAGTACAAAACTGTAGGTCACACTTAATTGCCTATGTCAATCGAGTCAACTAACCTAGATAGCTGAAAGTAATTAAAAGTAGCAACAAGAAGGAAATACCAAAATGACCAATCACTGATCACCTATGCTTCTAGACAAACAGAAAGGGATATGAGAAACAAAAGTGGGTTGACAATTCAAAGGGCAACAAACCAAAGGATAGTTTGACAAAGCTGTGATATTGTTTATTTTTAACATTCCAAGAGGGTTTCATCAGACAAGACCTGTTAACGTAAATAAATTATTGGAGATGACCAAGAATATGACAACTGAGTGACTGCCAAACCATAACGTTAAACTTAAAATTATATATGTGCATTTACCTCCATCTTCAGGAATGTCAGAAGTCCACAAGGTAAGGTTATCCCTCAGCAGTTGCATAATCAAAGTACTGTCTTTATAAGATTCTTCACTCAGAGTATCCAGCTCTGTTATAGCTTCATCAAAAGCACTCTTTGCAAGGTGGCAGGCCCTGCATAAAAAAAAATCCCCAGGCTCAATCACAAGGAAATTTTGGACATAAACTTCAGAACTAATTCTATCGAAGACTGTCTGAACCAAACGAACAAGTGTTAGCTTCATACCTTTCAGGGGAATTCATTATCTCATAATAGAAGACTGAGAAGTTCAATGCCAGCCCCAATCGAATGGGGTGGCTGGAAGAAAGATCGGCCTCAGCAGCAGTGGAAGCCAACTGAATCAGACATTGCACAACCACATACACGAGGTAAGTACATCGAAGGAAGCATTCATAACATTAGAGATTTTCACAGGGAAAATGTAGCCCAACCAATTATCAACAAATTTCATTGCCTCAATTATTGTCATATTTAACTCTTTCAACAGAATGTTGTTAACCATAATCTGTTTTTGGTATTCACTAACTGACAAAAATAGAAGTCCTAGAAAAGGGGGGGGAACAGGTGCAAAACAGCCGTAAAACCGGTGGAGCACATTTACAGGTGACCATTTGGTTAAATGATGAATAATGAACAGATGTATTAGTAAAGGGCTCCACTATCTTGGCCAACTGATATAAAGAGAAACAGGCAGTAAATCAAACAAGAAATTCAGCTTCTAGAAGGGGGG
>NC_039358.1:3161736-3169221 GCF_003573695.1 Papaver somniferum | reverse complement strand
GGGGGGAACAAATGCAGAACAACCGTAAAACCGGTGGAGCACATTTAAAGGTGACCATTTCGTTAACTTGATAATGAATAACGAACCAGATGTATTGGTAAAGGTCTCCACTATCTTGGCCAACTGATATATAGAGAAACACACAGTCAATCGAAACAAGAAATTCAACTTCTAAAACCTTCTCTTGAGTCATTTATCAGAATCATTAAGCATTGGACTACATAGCTAATTGACACAACACAAGTGGTATGACTTCAGTGTTATCTTGAACCCAGCATGGAAAAAACAAGACTGTCTCAGTTAGTGCTTGGATAAAGATTAATCTGGAGTAAGATTTCAAGTGTCCATTAATAAGTGAATTCCACACTTAATTGATCAAAACTCCTTCCAGAAAGAGTTCTAATCTTCAACGGCTCCATTTTTGACAGGCACAGGACAGTTCTAAACTTTAGGAGACATTGCTCAAGAAATAACAGAAAATGAAAAGAGTAAGTGTATTTAGAGTATAAAGGCTAAATAACATATGACTCAGCTGAAAATAAACTACAGTTTACAGCTACTATTTTGACAAAAGCTTCCCAAAAATCTAGCCATCTACAGAAGAACAAATATTTAGGCTGTGCCTTCATATAAACATCATGGCAAGAAGGATAAATTTTAATCCAGTATGCTATTCATCCAAACATATGAAAACAATCAGAAGAAAGCACCAATAAAACACTAGCCGACTAAAGGACACTCTGCTACGCAAGAATCAAGTCATCAACCAAATAAATTGTCAAAAATCTTTGATTAAAATGTTCTAAATGTTAGGTAAACTATTCCAAACCAAAGCTCCAGACAAATCTAGCCATCTACACATTTACAAGTGTGTTTGAGTTTGAAGAACAAACATCTTACCCGTCATAAAAACATCATTTCAAGAAGAAAAATCTATGGTTAAGTATACTATGCATCAAATATACAGATGCATTGTGCGCAAAGCATCAATTAAATAGATCAAACGTACAATTAGTTACTCGAGAAACAAACCATCAACCAAATAGATCAAAATGTTGTGTATGTTCCTTGAACTACACTGAATAGAATAGATTAACAGTCAGATCTGACATTCAAACAAACAAAGCAAATGCGGAATCGCAGTATTGCCAGTATGTAGAAAAATAAAATTACCTCATATGCCTTCAAGGACTGATCAGACGCCTCTTTCCTGTCATTACCAGTCTTAAACTCAGATAGATAGCGGTAGTAATCACCTTTCCTGCACCACCACAAACAAAGAAAAGAAGAAAAAAACACTTAAAACCCTAATAAAACTCAAAAAACATCAAAACAAAAAAATCATTCAAGACAGAGATTTCTTACATCTTCAAGTAAAAAACGTTAGATTCACCAGGTGAAGATGAAGGAATGAGATGCTCATCGATAACAGACATAATATCACTACAGATTTTGGATAGTTCCGATTCAACTTTCTGTCTATACTCCTTGATCCTTTTGACATTCTGTTCATTACCTTTAGATTCTTCTTTTTGTTCAATCGAAGATAAGATTCTCCATGAAGCCCTACGAGCTCCAACCACATTCTTATAACCAACAGACAGAAGATTCCTCTCTTCAACAGTCAATTCAACACCAAGTTTCGCCACATTTTTCATCGAATCCACCATTTCTAATCATAAAAGCACACACAAAAACAAGTCAGCAAACCCTAAATCAAAAATCAAAATAAAAGATCTAGAAACGAAACCCTAACCATCATAACGTTCAGCTTGTTCAGCGAGTTTTGCAACGTAAACGAAATTCTCACGTTCCTTAGTTGATGCCATGGCCGGATCTGTAATTAGGGTTTTCAAATTCTCACAGTCTCTGGACACGGATTTCAGAAGAAGAAAGGGAAAAACAAAATGGAAATGACAATGAAAAATTGAATTTTATTTTTATAGACTCGGTCAAAGGTTAATTATGGGTCCCGGTTAGTAGGACATATCAGGACAACCTATGCTACAGCCAATAAGAGAAGATCGCCACGTTTTAACAAAAAGGCTGGGCTTTTGTCTAGATAGTAGTGGTAATAGACATTGGGCTAGAACCTAACGAAATGCCCTCCATGACTGGGTGGGTGAGCGGACGATAGGTCAATGCACATTTGGTATCACCAGTGTCCAATCCATCTGAATAGTGGATTAGAAAATTTATCCACATCCAATCCATTACCCGCTGGATGTGGTATCCGTCATTGAGCAAATGAACGAATTGAATGCAGATGGATTTGTGGTAAAAAAAATATACTATAAACGAAATGAACAAACATTAAACATGAGTAATATAATTTGGTTTTAAAATTTAGGTTAACATTAAAAAAGAGTAACACAATTCCAACAACCAAAATTATACTATAATATTTATATATAGAGGCCTCTGATCAATGTAAAATTGATGCTTTTGGTATATCATTGAGGATCTCCATTGCTTCTCAATAACAACTTATATCATCTACCAATTTTTGATAATAACCTTTATATATGCATATTACTAACATTATCTTTAGGATCGGTTGTCCAGCGGATAGGTGATGTTCCACCCGCGGTCAATCCGTGAAAACGACTGCTTTTAAAAATTCACTTACGTCCTATACAACCGAGAAACAGATTGGGTGTCCACTCGCCAAATTGTGGATTGGTTTGGGTAAAGTCCGCAGATTTGAGTGTTTCTACAATCACCTCAAGGTATGATTGTAGAAACGACACTCTTTGGCTTATGTTGCTCGAACATTTTTGATATAGTAATATAAAAACCCATGATTGCTAAAGGCGAGTACCACTATTAGCGGGACGGGTACCAATCCATATAAAACAAAGTAATCCTGGTCGGTGGATCCTAAACTGGTACCAGCCTTTAGCAAATTTGATACCATCCTTTCGCAATCATGTAAAAACAAACTTTTTTTTTCTAATTCAAGTAATGTGAAAACAAAACTTTTTTTTCTGACTCAAAAAGGGTTATTTATTTATTTTTGCTAGATAGAAAAACACAAAAAGCCAGAAAAAAAACAGAGGAGAAAAACCACTCAAAGAGATTGATAATACAAGAAGGAGGAGTTTCGAACCACCAGTCAAAGACCTAGTTGGAGAAAGCAAAATTAGCATGGTTGTGCGCCAAACAATACGCGTTTTGCTTCACAAAGGAAAATTCCACGCTACTACACTGCTTTTGCAAATCTCTAATCTGAAAGATCATGCTTTTTAATCTCTAAGGGATGGAAGAAGTTTCATTCTTGAGGATTCTGAAAATTATATGGGATTTGTCTCTCAATGATAAATCTAGACTGATTCATCTTTATACCCAATTCAAGACCCAACATAACAACCCTAGTCTCTGCTTCAATGATAATCTATCAGATGGAGGAGGCTTCCATCTAAGGAAATCTTTTCTTCTCTGCATCACGTCATTATCCATGTAGACATCATCCAAAGGTTACTGAGTAAACTTGAACCAATATTCCGCATCCCTGATGGTATTCTGAATATTCGGGTTCTTATCTTGAAAGATCTTGTCATTTCTTGCAAGCCAAATGGCCCACCATATATAAATTCCCATTCTAAATACTTCGTGTCCTTCCGCTAACCAAACAAATATAGTATTCTTTATGTTATTGTGACCATTTGGGTTCCCCCTATACCCAATTTGAGAGACAAATAAAACAGCAATAGCGACAGGACATTGCAAAGAAGGTGTTCCACAGATTTTACATGGTTTCTGCATAATCTACAGTCTATGTCTATACGAGGTATATACTTTCTTAATAAATTTAGAGTGGCAAGCACATCATGTATAACTTTCCAAATGAAAATATGGGTTTTAGGAGCAAGATTCTTTACCTTACAAAACTTTTCCAAGGAAAGAGATTGTTGTGGAGTGTAGAAGTAGAGGGATGTGCTTTTCCTAGATGCTTCTGAAAATATTTAGTGGTAAAGGAACCATTCGGACGAGGAGTCCAAATAATCTTGTCATTGATATTTTCCTCCTAGTATGGAATATAGATCTGAAGTATCTGCTGAGCCGTATTACTATCGAAGGATTCTTGAATAATCTCCTCATTCTATCTTCTAGAATTTTTAAGAATCAGATCACTGACTCTCTTCATCTCCCCTCTGTGGTTGTTATTAATGACTACTTCCGAACTAGGTACATTTGGGTCCAAGGATCTTTGACAATAATAATTTGTTCGCCATCTCCAACTGTCCAAACACAATTGTATTTTATATCATCGCTGACAGTGGATACTCGAACGTGAAATTTTGGGTCATCCAATAACTTTCATATGATTTTTGATGTAAGGACCCGCAAGCTCGTCAACGCTATTAGACTAGTCAAGATACGTTTTAGTCGATAATAACTCGATTAGTTTAACAAGAATATTAATTAATAGGAATTAATATAACAACGATTTAGATACGGAACTAGTACCGCTAAATAGATCTCGAAAAGTTGCGCAGAACGGACTACTCGAACGTGTCAATCGGATACCAGAGGAAGAAGATATCATCAAATTAATATGAAGGGTATTTGTATTTCTCTTATAAGCCGCTTGGCTGCCCTTATATTTCGGACGGGTGCCTTTAGAAATCCTGGTCGGCCTTATCCCCCAATACCGATCGAGAAGAAAACTCATTTCTTATATTCTCTTTCTCTTTCTTCTCCTCTGTTTCTCCTCTTCTCCGTTTTGCTGATCTCAATCTCAGAGATTTGAGTTTCTTCGTTTCTTCGGTGTGAGAATTTCATATAAGACTGATATTATGTTGAATCGAAGGTGAGGGTGATGGTTCTGAAGTTTTTTGGGCTCGAGAGACGAAGGAGATGATGTTGTTGATGCAGATTGAATTAAGAATTCGATTTGGTGTTGTTTAAGATGAAATTAAGGATAGGTTTTAGGAACATATCATGAAGAAGAAGCTTGTTGTGTCAATTAGAGAATTCAATTTGAGAAATTGAAGGGTTAAGGTTCTCGTGTTCCTATCCAAATTGAATTAGGGTTCGAGTAGAACTGATAATGATTTAGAGTAACAGATAGATGAAGTACAAAGGGGTAATTGGTGGATTGATGTTGGGAAGTTGTTTAAAGAAGAAATTGAAGATTTGAATAATCAGTGAATTAGGGTTTTGGATTCGATTTTAGGCTTGCATGGAATTGATAGATAAAGAATTGAAGCGTTATTATTGGATTGATGCAGTAGAGTAGTTTTGGCGATGAATCAAAAGATTAGGATTCTTGGGAGATTCAAAGAGGATTTGATAGAAGAATTGAATTCAGTTGCTTGAATGATCATCTTGAGGTAATTGTATTTCACTGAAAAACTAGTAAAGATTATGTTTATGCTCTTTCGTTTGAGAGATTATTTATCGGATATGTGAATCTGTAGATGTAGATTAGATCTGTATGTTTAATGATAATTGAGAATGATACATGTCTGGAATGTAATGATGTCTATGAAATTTGGATATTGAACTGTGATTTGAAGAAGGGTGTCAGAATTACAGATGATGTTGTTGTGGAAGTCATGATGATGGAGAATGTGTGAACTGTGTATGTGTTAGTATGGAATGAAAATGGAGTTTGTTGTTATATAGAGTGTTGTGTAGGTTGTAATACTGAACTTGAGATGTATTCAACAGGTGAAGATATGAACTTCCTGAAATGATAATGATGTTGTTGAAGTTCAGATTGAGTCGGGATATATAAATTGGTCTTGGAGACTAGAATGTGGATGATGGCAGACAAGAGAGTGCAGAAAATGTATGAATTAGTGAAGATGTTGTATGTGATTGCAGTTAGTGAACTGAGGTTATAAAGGGTTTTGTTATGATTGGTTGGTAGAGATGGATTATATACAATATTATAGTTTAGGTTTGTTTGATTATATTGGATTGGATTGCAATTGCAGATGGAATTGGAATTAATCTGGTTATGTAGCTAGAGCTGAAATGGTGTTGTTGATCTAAGTCGTTGAGTTGTCCAGAGTTGCAGTTATAGTGGTATTGTTTGTGTGTTGAGAGTTTTAAAGATTCAGTGGCAGTATAGCTATGCTGGTTTGTTTCAGTTGAGAAGATAGTTACTGCAGCTACTGCAATTACAGTTAGTCTATATTAACAACGATCGATTCAAAGGATGAACCGGTGGATCGTGGATCTCGAGGTAGGCGCGGCTTGTCATCAAAATATGTGGGAATACATTTGACTCTTTGGTAACAATTGTTATTTCTTTTATAAAAGTTTATGTTTAACAAACTCAAGCAATTCTGTTTGTGCATTTTATGCATTGTTTAACTTGTTTTACGATAATTCTGTTGATTCTGTTAATCTTTCCATGGTTCGGAAAGGACCTGTAATGTTTTGTTGTCAATATGAATTGTTATGGGAAATGAGAATTTCCATGTGTGGTATATAGGATAAGCCCTTTCATTTATATATACATGAATTCGAGCTTTTATGCGTATTAGGTGTGTAAGGAATTGGTCGACACCAGTATAAACTAATAAGGTGTGTAAGGAATTGGACGACACTCAATACAGTACATTGTTTGAAGAAGGAGTTTGTCCATATACATGTTTGTTTATTTCAGTGACTTGGTCACTATTTAATGTTTCGGAAAACATGTATTGTTTTCCAACTCTTCTTACGATTACTTGAAAGTTAAATGTTATTCCTACTGGGCACCTCTTTTAGAGATGACTTGCTCACCCATTCCTACTTTCAGTTTCAGATACAGACCAGAGTTGCGCAACGAAAGCTTCAAGGGTTGATTTCGTTAGTTGGTTAATTTTTACTAAGTTTATTATATTGCATATTGTATTTGTAAACCAAATGACTATTATATATGTATCATTTGAGAGGAGTTCTTATATACATATTTTTCTGAGCGGGGCTAGTTTTGGGTTAAGTTTTGTAACATATTTCTTAATTGAATGTTTAAATAAATGATTTAGATTTTAATGCCTCTTATTTAGTTAATCTCTTGGATTAGTCAGCTGCTAGCTTAGGGGGCGCTACATTATTGGTATCAGAGCTTACTATTAGATCTTAAATGGGATTAAGATAGAAATAGCCAGTGCCAGTTAGTGAAATAAATTAGTTTAGAACTGGGTTGGGTTGTGAGATAAATCTTAATCACTAAAAGCTATTAATAACTAAAAGATTTTTTTGATTGATTGATTTTTTTTGTTTGGTTGTTTGTATGTGTAATTAAGTAAAAAAAAAGATTGTAGAGTACACCAATAACTTTTTATCTAATAAAAGTTAGGGAATAATTAGTCTAAAAAGTATGAACACATAGTCAATCCTATACCAATAAAATAGTGAATCAGTATTATTGATAAATCTTGAAAGTCACATAGAAATTTATTGAGTACCTTGACTTATACGTAGGGTCAACAATTTATGATCATATAAATGTTAATAATATTGTTGGTACTTAATAATATTCGT
>NC_039358.1:3027346-3161321 GCF_003573695.1 Papaver somniferum | reverse complement strand
GATATATGCTTTGCGTCTAGACTAGATAATTAATATAATACTTATTAGGCGTTAGACTTAAGAAAGCGAGGATATAATATATAAAATAAAAAGACTAATCTTATACTGAAATTATCTTTAATCTAACAAATGATTCTGTAAATCTTTAAATTGAAACAAATATGTATGAAGTAGTAACAATAGTATTTGGATGTTTAGTGTAAGATTATAATTACAAAAAAATCGTATATTAATAGGATACTTTATGTTAATAGCAAAATCCAAAGACTATTAAGATATATTATAATTTTATGCAGATTCAAGCTTAAACCATATTAATTACCAACACTAATCTTTAACGAGATATAGTATAAGGATTCGAGAAGAATACATAAAAATCTGTTATATCAACCCTTATGTGAATGTAAAGTTATATATAGAAGATTAAGGCTTGGTGTACCAACTGAACTATCAACTTAAGAATAGTGAGAATCATAAACACAAGTCAAGATGCCAATTGTAAAATAGGAGGGTCTCTTTTTCATAGAATAGGTATTATTATTCAAAAAGGAGTCGGTGCCCAGATTGTTTCTAGGTTACCAACACCCTCGATGTAAAAAATGACTTTGTAATATACTCTTTTCTTGTAATAATAATAATAATACCCTTTTTTGAAGATGGCAGTACCTGCTCTGTATGTGGAAAACCTATGGACATCTACGCAGACCACGTTGTCCATTGTGCAAGCGAGGTGTGTTTGAAGTTCAGACATGATATGGAACGGGATAGCATCATAGATATCTTCCACAAGGCAGGGATACCGGCAAGGAAAGAAGTCTCCATAGGATTGCGTTCTACGGATGCAAAAGATCTTAAGCCGACGGACATTTTCATCCACAACTGGGAAGATGGCAAAGATGTATGCTTTGACGTCACGGGAGTCTCTCCATTCACCACTACTAGAACCCGTAGTTTTACCCCGGGCCATGCAATCAATTTCGCTGTGAGCCGTAAATGTAACAAATAGTTGGATACATGTGCTGCCATGGGCTATGGGTTCAAAGCTCTAGCCTTTTCTACCTTAGGAGAGTTGGGAGAAGACTTGATTTTGCTTCTCTAGAGATTAAGAAACTTCCTAGTTAACAATGACGCTAATTTTAAATTTGATAATTCTTTATTTCATAGACTAGGTATTATTATTCAAAAAGGTGTAGGTGCCCAGATAGTAGATCGGCTGCCTACTACCGCCATGTAATGAATCTTCTGTGTTTTCATAATAATAATAATAATAACCTTGTTATAAATCTGGAGTGGCTGCGAGGAAAGAAGTGGACTTGAATTTCCTGTCCGATGGCAATAACATTCGACCGACTGATATACTAGTGTATAATTGGGAAAATGGACGTGACACTTTCTTCGATGTTACCGGGGTCTCCCCTTTTACAGGTGATGGGCCTCGAGGTTTTGTTCCGGGACGCGCTATTGCTGCTGCTACTAGGCGCAACCAAGTATCTTGATAGATGCTTATCTCATAGGCATAATTTTACCGTTCTTGCCTTCTCGACATTAGGAGAGTTGGGTGATGATTTTATAGTATTGTTAAACAGATTGAGGAATTGCTTGTCCAACTATGATGCAAATTATAAGGTGGGAAATTCTCTCTTTCATAAGATAGGTTTAGCTATTCAGAAAGGTGTTGGAGCGCAGATTGTTGCTAGGCTCCCCCTTTCTAACAACTTAGTGTAAATTCCTTTGTGTTTTTTTTATACTAATAATAATAATAACGCGGGAGAGAGAGTCTTCGGCGAAAACCCAGGCGATTGAAAACCTGAGTTACATATTCTTATTATTACACAATTTTCATCAACCTAACGCATTCAGATCTTCTCATAGTGTGAATCTCTGAATTCCCCACCTTTTTACCTATCGTTTGATCTAGGTTAGTCTTGTTCCTCCACCTTTGCCCTAAATCTCGAAAAACAGTTATTGCAGTTCCCCTGGTTCTGCAATGCCACGAACCAGGCGATCATCATCTTCCCAGGATCTTCCATCAGATGATGATGAAGGATACAATAAAAGGTACCATAACCAACAGATTCCTATGAACGATACAATGGCTCACTGCCCATTCAAACACTTCGACAATTGCCATGATGGTTACAACGGTCGAGAGTATGCAAAAAAATCCATTTTGCGGCACATCAAAGATCATCGCTGGCCTACTCAAGATAGGTTAATAGTCTGCAAAGAGAGGATTGGTACTCAACTAGTTGTTTATCAAGACAGGGAACACCTTCTAACTCTCATGGAGATGTGGCTGTGCTGTGATTGTATGAAAGTACAATCATGGAAGCGCCCATGCCGTCCTCATGGTGGTAACATCCTATCAGGACCATTCAATGGTAGGTCTACAGACTTGCTTATACATGGCATCAACAAACCGCAGCCTGATTTCGTAGCGGAGAGAAATCACGCTGACATTTCTGATGACCAACTCATACTTTCATTGGAACTTCTCGATTTAGTTTATCAGAAACAGATTACTACAACATCCAGCATCCCTCCGCCGTGTCGATTAAATTTTTCCAGGGTATTGAAATCCGCACTGAACAATGTGATTGCAAAACCCACGTAATTACATCTTTGGAGTTTGTAAACTCATTCTGAGTACTTAAGTCCGCGAACTTAGTCTGCGTACTTGAGTTGGTTATTTCTAAAGACGATTATTTGTGAACTTATACTTATATAAACTAAGGAATGCAATTTGAAAACAGTGGCTATAAAGTTCATAAATCGATTCGAGTGAATCAAATCGTTTTTTCTTCGATTGTGTCTTGTATACTTCTATAAGATCTAAGCAATTGAAAAACTCTCTAACTAGTTCATTTGAGTCATTTGAACTAGTTATGGTGAAGAAGAATATGGTTGATATGAAAGTGCTCATATGGCTAACCATTTGGTTAACTACTATTGAACCAACAAATGTACATGTTTGGGTACGGTTACACAAACTTAAAACGTGCATTTCATTTGTGTGTAACAAGATAAGTTTTCGATCTAACGGTTTAAAGATATTAGATTGAATCTAATCAGGTTTTCATCTAACGGTGAATATTGAATGCGTTGTTACCAAGCTAACATTGATTGCAAACCCTGATTTGAAAGAATATATAAGGGAGAACTCTAGCAATTGGGAAACCTAATCCCCACACCTCCTGTGTGATACTAGTTCTATAAGCTAGAGTCGATTCTCCTTTAACCTTAGGTTTCTTCGAGACCCTGTGGTTTAACGACTTGAAGACTTCATTGGGATTGTAAAGCCAGACCGATACTAATTTCTCGTAGTTGTGTGATCTGATCTTGCTGTTTCTATCGTCCGAGTAAAATCGTAAATATTGGCTTGAGATTAATATCTCCGATAGGCAAGATATAAAACTAATAACAAACATCTTCATCTCATCGTTTGTGATTCCACAATATCTTCTTTCTCCGCGTCGATTAAGATTATTGTGAGGTGATTGATAATATTGAGTTGTTCTTCGGGAATATAAGCCTGGTTTATCAATTGGTTCTTGTTCACCTTACTTTATCAAAAGACGAAACAAAACTCGTAGGTATTTTTGTGGGAGAAAGAGTTATCTATTACCGTAGACTTTTCTGTGTGATACAGATTTGTTTATTAAAGTCTTCGACTTTGGTTCGTAGCAACTCTTAGTTGTGGGTGAGATAAGCTAAGGGAATCAAGTACGTAGCATCATGCTGGGATCAGAGACGTAGGAGCATAACTGTACCATGGATCAGTGTGAGATTGATTGGGGTTCAACTACAGTCCAGAACGAAGTTAGTTTGTAGTAGGCTAGTATCTATAGCGGCTTAATACAATGTGTATTAAATCTGGACTAGGTCCCGGGGTTTTTCTGCATTTACGGTTTCCTCGTTAACAAAACTTATGGTGTCTGTGTTATTTCGTTTCCGCATTATATTTTGTTATATAATTGAAATATCACAGGTTGTGCGTTTGAATCAATCAATTAGAATATCCAACCTTTGGTTGTTGATTTACATTGATTGATACTTGAACATTGGTCTTTGGTACCGTTCAAGTGATTTCTCTTGTATTCAATTAGACTCGCAGGTTTCTATTTGCTTGAGTAAAAATTGAATCGAGAAAGAGAGATATAACTCTTTGATATACTTTATTAAGATTGAGTCTAGTTGATTCTCTTGAAAGTATATTGGAGTTAGTCCATACATATTGCTAATCGAAATATTGGTTGTGGTCGTTGTACCCCCGCTTTTCAACATGAATTCGAGCTTTTATGCGTATTAGGTGTGTAAGGAATTGGTCAACACCAGTATAAACTAATAGGATGTGTAAGCAATTGGTCGAAACTCAATATAGTACATTGTTTGAAGAAGGAGTTTTTCCATATACATGTTTGTTTATTTCAGTGACTTGGTCACTATTTAAAAACATGTATTGTTTTCCAACTCTTCTTACGATTACTTGAAAGTTAAATGTTATTCCTACTGGGCACCCCTTTTAGGGATGACGTGCTCACCCATTCCTACTTTCAGTTTCAGATACAGACCAGAGTTGCGCAGAGAAAACTTCAAGGGTTGATTTCGTTAGTTGGTTAATTTTTACTAAGTTTATTATATTGCATATTGTATTTGTAAACCAAATGACTATTATATATGTATCATTTGAGAGGAGTTCTTATATACATATTTTTCTGAGCGGGGATAGTTTTGGGTTAAGTTTTGTAACATATTTCTTAACTGAATGTTTAAATAAATGATTTAGATTTTAATGCCTCTTATTTAGTTAATCTCTTGGATTAGTCAGCTGCTAGCTTAGGGGGCGCTACATTTGCGTTCTATTGAAGTCCATCAGAGATCTAATTCCCAGACTTCCCACCTCTTTTTCGTCTTCAAACTTGTCCTATATACTTTATGAAATGCCTCTTCTTTGTATCATGACACTGCTCCCACCAGAAGTTCATGATAATTCTTGTTAGTTTCTATATGATGGTCTTCAGAAGAAGACTAGTTGACATATTAAACGAAGGGACTAACCCCAGAACATGTTTGGTGAGGATCATTTAGTCCGCAGAAATAAGAAAATTCCCTTCCATCCCGCCAGCTTGTTTTCAAATTTTACGAATAGAAAATTGTAGAAATATATCCACCCTATGAGCTGGTTTTAGCAATTGAAGGCATAATTACTTGTCATTAATTTCCATTTCCTTCACTCCCAAAAGCTAAGTCACTTGATTTTATCTTGACAGAGGGTCTCCTAAACTAAAATAGACAACAAATTTATTGAGGTTAGCTTGTTGACCATACCAAAGAGCGTAAGTAGTAAGCACATCTTGAAGAGTTTGCACCTCCTTCTCGTCCAAATTCCCAAATAAAAAAAAGTCATCCGAAAACATCAAGTGAGATATTGCGGGTGCCCAACAATTAACTTTCTACCCATTATACAAGGAAGTATTCTCCATCTTCCTTATCATCCAAGTAAGTGATGGGTCGGAAAACCGAATTTGCTTTACCGCAAGTGCACGGTGTCCAAATTGTAGACAACAACAAATGTGGTTCGTTTCCACGAGGAGTGTTCTAAATTCCTTCTAGATAATACAATCAACTTCTTACCAATATCAATTCAAAAGGAAGTTTTCTGAGTTCTATACTAAGAAATCACCAAATAAATTTGATGCAAACTAAATTATTAAAGTGTCGAGCGGGATGAGAAAGGGTTAAGGATCCGGGAATCCGTTGCAAGTTATGATTACTTGTGTTTTATCACGAGAGTCTCAGTATTACTCATGTAAAGTGGCAACACATAGCTACTAGTACATGGAAGATGTATCGTTAAGAGTTCTTGATAATAATCGACTAAGGATTGTTTCATCTCAACCTAAAAGTAGAAATCCTAGATACTATGTATACTTGGCATACAAAGTTAAAGAAAATTCATTAATCTATAATAACCCAGGTCTCAAATGGATTGCATATAGCTTACCTATGTAGTATACTTGGCATAAAACATGAAAATATCTATAAGAACAATCAACCAATATGAGATACTCAAACACAAATAATCTAGCCTACAAGTTTATCCTTTCACCCTAAAAATAGTTTAGCAAGTCATGGTTTTCTCAAAAGCCATAAAAATTGATAAAGGAAATAACAAGCTATGCATATTGATATGATTTTTTAATTGTGTTGTTGTAGTAATAAGGTTCGAACTCTAAGACTTGTGAAGATTAAATTTAAGGATTTAATGAATAAAAGCGAGAGTTACTGGGACTAGGATTCCACCGATTCAAAACATAAGGTTTAATTATTTATTCTCAACAATTATCGCTCAATAAATAAAACAACATCGACTCTGATTTTTTCAAGGTAGATTCTCAAAATATTAGTTATAAATCGTAAGCATGGGACATCAAACACTTAAGAAAGCATGACCCATCAAATGAAATGATAACTAATTAATCAAAATCATAATTCTATTTTAAATTAGTGCAAAAATCATATAGAGAATAAAATAAAGTTACTCATGTATGAAAATCGGATTCCTCTGTCGTCCCAGTAATGGGTTTAGCACCTCATGTTGTAGACACTTTCAAAATGACTTTGCATTGCTCCAATGGTGTTTACAAAGAAGAAATTATATAACTAAGGGAATTCGCAACGCTGGTACAGCATTGCAGAACTCACCGTTACAATAGTTGTCACAAACTGAAGATAAATGTTACAAACTGACCGTTACAAACTGTTAAATATAATACCCTAGAAACGACAGTTTTTTTACGGGTTATGTTCTTCGGTTTCTTCTTCTCTGCAGCAGCAGAAAAATATGCTCTGCAGCTTCCTATTCTTCTCTGTAGCCTCCCCAATCTCTCGAAATCCCCCTCTGAACGTCCAACACCCTTTAATTACATAGCAGCACCACCAAATCTCCGCCATAATTCGAGATAATTCTCTCTCTTTATTTCTCTGCAATATCACGAATATTTTTTCCTTTTTTTCTATCCTCACACGCCTGCAGTAGCTCTACTCTCCCTTTTTATCTTCTTTACATGCCCTGTTTTGTTCTCCACGTTCTTTCATTCCCTTCTTGCGCCTTCTGTTGCTGATAAAGCCCCCACAATTGGGTAGAATAAAATCTGGGAGATTTTATCTCCTCTTAAATATCCACGTAACCTATGTGTTGCAATTAATTCACGATATATTCCTTCTCTGCAAAGCTTTATTTCCTTCTTCAACCGTCTGCTGATGTCGACACACTCCCAACGACCTGAGTTCAAGTAGACTAAGACTCGGTCAATCCACACGCCATTCACCATAATCATCACAATAAACACGGGAAAACAGAGTCGAAAGCCCGCTATCCTTGTGTCTCATGCTCCACGTAATCCTCCTTTCTTCTCGTGTCCAACTGAAGTACCAGCTCCTTTTTGTAACAGGCCATTCCTAGTCCAAATCTAAGCAATACTCCAGCTAAAATTCAAAAAGAATCCAATCCAGGGATTTACGCCATTAACCAAGTTTTCAAACACAATTTCCCGCCATATTTGTTCTTGCTGTTTTCATCAATCGTTGATTATCCAGCAAAATATAACTGAAACAAAGCACATTACCATCTCTGTTTAGGCCCTAGGAATAAACCCATTTGATTTCATCCATTTAGTCTCACCCAAACACCTCCAAAAACGAAACCCTAGTTGTGCTGCCATTTTCCGGCCAAAACTGAAATTTGAATTGTTGAAGATGAAGTGCCCCTAATCCAAAACAGGGGTGCCTTTAACTTTGGAGTGCCTTTGACACTAGGGTGCCTTTATCCAATATGAGGGTGCTTTTAACGCCTTTTCTTGGGTGTTTCCAACACGTTTTTGGGGCGCTTTTAACACATCTTCTGGGTACCTTCAGTAATTTTCTCCCAGGGGTGCAAATACAACTTTTCGTGCAACACTCTTCACAAAAGCTTATTTCCTAGAAAGGACTTAAAACAAATTTATTAGTGATAAAATGAGTTCCAGCTAATGTTGTAGTTATGGGTGAAAATGCGTCGCAGTTTCGTGCTTATCACATATCGAAAGAAAGAAAGCTTAAACCTAGTTTCTTCTCTTCTTTTGAGTCTGCGTCCACTGCAGTATATATAGGCATTGTGAAATGTGAAAACTACAGGGAGACCCATTCTCCCAGACTTTTCTACTATGAAACCCATGCTTAGAAAAACACAGGCGCGCACCCATTTTCTGGAAGAAAATTATTCTCAAACCCATAATTTCTGAAATTATGTTTCGATCTTTTTTTTTCTTCTTCTTCTTCTCAGATTCGTATCTCCCTACAACTTTCTTTCCTATCTATCGACGGAGTCCAAAATCTCGATTGAGATTAGAAATTGCAGCAACCAAGTTGGGTCCGTTTGTCAACTGGATTGGGTGTATTCAAGGGTTCGTTTGTGATTCGAATCATCTACAGTTGAGGTAATGTTTGAGAGGAAGAAGTTAGGGTCTGATCTGTTGATGTAATTGATTATGAATGAAGTTTTAGAAGATCAGATAAGGAATTTGGTGAAGTTGCAAAACTGAAATCAACAAAGAAAAGTGGATCTAGGACTGATTGATTAAATGGGTTTTGGTGGTTGTGTTCAAAGAATCGGGAGCTCGAGATGATGTAGAAGTTTGGGTTGTATTTTAACTCAAGAGAGCCAGGAAAGAAGAATTTCTTACATCCCCTCTTTTCTCTGTCCAAGAGATGTTTTTGTTGTGGTTGATTGTGACAGTAAATGATGATGAATGAGTCTAGTTTATAATTCCTGGAAGAAGTGGAGTTATTGGGCTGTGTTGAATGTGAAATTGCAGGAATTGGAGAGCTGAAGGAGATGGTTTCTCAACATACAACAACACCATCAGGTAGCGTATATCAATTGTTCGACAGAAAAGCTGAACCACCATCTTATTACCACCTAGTTCGCAGCTGTTACAATGGTTGATGCTATGGGCATTGTTGATTATCTGGGTCGTGTAAGAAGAGGAGAAGAAAAAAATGCTGCTGCAGATGTTTGTGTGGGTGCTGTGTGTTGTTGCCGTGGGTTTGAAACCAACAAGATATCGAAGGATACATGTTGTCTATGGTGACGGTTTGGTACAGTTCTGGCAGCGAGAAAAGAAGGAAGAAAAGGGTGCGGAGTGATTCGCAAATTTGGTTAGTGCTGTGGAAGATTTGGTCAAGGCTAAACAACAAGAACATAACCAGTTGCAGCTGCTTGACCGCACTGTTTCCTTGCTAGTTTGATGTGCGTTTGTGGGATGAGTACAAGGGTTGTTTGCAGCGGATGTGGCGTTAATTAGAAGACAGTAGGGTGAGCTAACTTGGGTACCAATTTGTTTCAGCATCGGATAGAGTTTGGGTCCTTTAAAATAGCTAAGAAAGAGTGTAGCTGCCGTCAGTTTTATGAGATGAATGGATGCAGACTGGTGGTGTTTAATGTTTGTATCGAACAAGGATTGTTGGAGGCGGTTTATGGTGAGACATTACAGGGTTTAGCACATCATATTTTGACAGAAGAAGCATTATCAACGGCAGCTTGGTTTGCTGCCAGGATTTGACTTGAATCTATGATGTTTTATTCTACGTCTGCAACAATGGATATGAGGGTGTGCTTGTTGTCCGAGATTGAAGAGTCTGATTTTTGTCGAGATATAGATGGGGAGCTGTGAAGTTGGTGGCTAGTTATGCATGACACGTTGTTATGACTGCATAACATGTCAAGATCAGATTTGGTTTTTAGTCTGTTGGGTGTTGTTTTAAGTTGTTATGCAGCTATGAAAATGGATACATAACCTGTTATGCATCTACAAAATTTGTTGCATAACTTGTTATGCAGTCTAGAAAACGGTTGCATAGCACGTTATGCATCAACTTTTTCGTCACTATTGAAACCAACAAAAACAAAGACTGCACAACTTGTCATGCATCTACAATGATATCTGCATAACATGTTATGCAGTCGTGAAAATTGATGCATAACCTGTTATGCATCGGAAAATATGGCTGCATAATGCATTATGCATCGAGAAATTTGTTGCACAATCTTTTATGCATCGATAAAATAGATGCATAACCTGTTATGCATCCGAAAATATGTTTGCATAATGCATTATGCATCAATTTTTTATGTACGCACTAAAATCAACCAAAACAATGGCTACATAACTTGTTATAGATGCGTAACTTTGTTATGCAGTCGAGAAAATGGTTGCATAATTCGTAATGCGTCTGCAGAATGTGTTATGCATCTTTTTTGGTGGCTGCATAATGATTATGTAGTCAGTTTTCAAAATTTTGCCTAAAATGATGATCATCTCCGATTTTTTCGTGAAGAACAAAAATTTAATATTGTTGTTTGTACTCGTTGCGTAGCTCTCTTAAAAAGATTTCCAACGATATAAAATTTGTAAAATTCTAAGGCGCGGATTTTTAGATATGTTATATCCAAGTTGCGTTGCCAATTATACCCCTGATGCATAACCCGTCATGCGGATGCATAATCCGTCATGCATACATTTTTAATAATTTCATATAATTATGGGTGTCACGATACCTAAAATTAATTGTGGGCCCGAGAATGAGAATATTTTTTTTTGGTCTCCCCCTAATTTCCCCTTGTGAAATCTTCTAGATGGACTGCACATGAATTGTGACAGGCCCATTCATCACCCATCTTCCAAGTTCAGGCCACTAGCCAGCTCCGGCCACAGAACCCATCTATCTTCTGACCCTTGAACACCTTCTACACCAACTACAGCACCAGCTCCACTTTCTAAATTCAACCAGAGTACCAACTCGGATCACCACCAATTTCTGTCTTGTGAACCTTCTCAGTCTCGGCCACCAAATGCAACCAGTTCACCTACTTAATCAGACGAATTACCCACGGCAACAACCAGCTCAGTCCGTACCCATCTCCTTGAAACCAACAGATTTCTATTTTGTGCTTGTAAATCTCGGTCACACCCAAGGCAACTGCAGCAGCCTCAATTACGAACAAATCCCATTCAATCTGCACCAGCAAAACAATCCCAATTTGAATCTGTGTATGAGCTTCTAATTGAATTCTAAACCTTCTATTTGATTCAATCTTCTGCAATCGACCACCAGAATACACTCATCATTACTTCTCTGTTCTATTTCGTCTTCGAAAACCAAAACCCCCAAATTTCTGTAGCTACAACTACCACTGCCTGCAACTCAGATCCCGTTCCTGTATTCTTGCTTCAACTCTCCTTCTTTGCAACTCCACAGGTTGAAGCTTCTGATTTCGGACAAATAAATCGATCTTCATCTTTTCTCCGCAGACACAGCAAATGGGGTAATACCCAATTTCTTTTTACTATACTGTCACAGGACACAAGAGATTGCACTCCGGCCAAGGAAGAAATGAGATAATGGCTGGGTACTTTTTTAATCAGCAGTTCCATGTAACTTGATTGTCATCTCCTTCAGTCACCTAAAATCTTCAAGAGTTGTATCAATTTTCGTCACCAAAAAACCCTAATTTCATCTGCTGTTTCTGTAGATAGTACAATGAAACTCTCCTTTCGTTTCTGCCGTGAAAGCATCCATCTTCCCTTCTCTATGTTGTCTCGATCTCTCGCCATTAAAAAGGATTGTAACAGCAGCTAGGATAAATGATAAATGAAATTGCTTTTCTTACACATAACAATTGATGATGTTTCGATGACCACAAAGAAATGCGGTATAGAACTGGCTACATCTCCCACTTACCCCCTTGTGCGTCTCACATGCGTGGCTTTACAAAGAAAATTCTTTCATCCACTGAACCGCATCTCTGTCCATGTATGTTAGCCTAGATGTGAACTGGCCAACTCCGTTGGCTCGGTCTCTGGTGCCGCAACTTGGAAATCGCAATTTATCCGTTTATTTTACGAGTGCACGGATTTTAGTTCTAATTCCTGTAAAATCTCTAAAGTAATATTATCAACAAAATATTGAGACCTAGCTAGTATAAATGTGGATATAAAAGTGTTGCACTTACGTGCTTATCAGTAATCTCCTAGGATAGATGGAACAACCTTGTCTTATCCCTCTCTCGCTAGTGAAGAATCCTTCTGAAGCTCCATTAACTAGGATAGAAAAAGTGGAAGTACACACACATTTCATGATGAGCTGATGTGTATTGCCAGTTATACCAAAATCCTTTAGATCATATCATAAGGCTTATATGTCTATCTTTTAGAGCAAAAACCCTAACTACGGATTTGGATAGATTCATGGAGTGCAATAATTCTTTGGAAGTTTGGACATCATCTAAGATGTTTCCACCAGGGATAAAAGACGATTGCACTTTGTCGACGAGGTTCTCTAGCAATGACTTTAAGCTCTTATGAATAATTTTAGAAACGACTTATAAAGAATACTAAATATGGAAATTTTCATGTACTCTACTACTCCCTCCGTTCCTTTTTAATAGGCTGGTTTTTTTTAGAGAAATTGAAGGAAATTAAGAGAACTAATCATTGAAAATGGTCCTCATGACACTTGTCAATAAAAGAAGTGAAGTGAAATGGTCCCATGACACTTGTCAACAAAATAAGTTAAGAGAAATGGTCCACATGACACTTGTCATCAAAAGAAGTTAAGAGAAAGTGGTCCCAGAAAATTAAAGTAACATTTGACTTTCCTAATTAGGAAACCAATTTATTTTTTTGAAACATTTATTTATATAAACCAGCCTATTAAAAAGAACGGAAAGAGTAGGATATAAGGTCTTTTAACTTTTGGGACATGCATAAGATGGGTATGATTCATACCTGGTGGGATATAAGAAGAGGCGAACCCTTCCTTGATTAGCTGGTATACTGTATACATCGACTTCAACTGTACTCCAACATCACTTATAAAACAACACTGGCGTTCCTTCAGGACTGGGGGATCTGAGAGACCCCATTTGGTTTATTACATTTTGTATTTCCTCATTCGTGGGGATAGATGAGATTGACATGTTCAGTTCCTCACTGATCGTACTTTTGGGGTTGGAATTAATGTTGATACTCTGGTCCGCATAATATTTTTTGAACATAGAGCGAAATGATTGATTAGCTGACAAGTTATGACTTTTTGATCAGAGGACTAAAAACCATTCTTAAGTTTGAGAGTCTCAATTGAATCATTTTTTTCTCCTCTGCTTCACCCGATATATGAATGTCTGAGTATTTTTGTCTATAATTAAAGCCCAGTGATTCTTGTTTCTTTGAAGCCAAAATTTATGAGCCACTTTATTCAACTCAATCTTCAATATCAATGTCTCTTCCTCCCTTCTGGTATCTCGTAAATGTTTTTTTTTCTTTTTTAACTTCAAGAAGCTCAGGTTTTGCTTTCTCAAATTTTCTGGTAACATGGTGATAGGCTCAGAAACCTACAATAAAATACTGCAAGTGCACAGTGTCTAACTAGTAGAACAATGGCAAGTACAGGTCGTTCCCACGAGGAGTGTGAAATACTACTACTAACTAAAATCAAAATAAATAATCGACAAGATGACTTTTTAACGATTCTTCAGAAATTTGGAACAAAACGAAATAATATAAAATTCTAACAATAAACAAAGTTTGAATGGGTTATTAGGATTTTCGGTTTCCAGCAATTAATTATGCAAACTCTACTAATCTTTAAAAATATATTCCATGTATTTTTAAATATTGTTTCTCCGCTGTAATTTTCTTCGCTTCATGTGTAGTGATTCTAAAGCATTAACTATCAATCCTAAAGCATATCACGTCAAAGAATTTAACCAAAGCACGCCATATCAATTGAAAAGCATAAATAATCAAGAAAATCATATGAGCAATTACATACCAAGCTATAAAGAAAAACTACTAATCAATCAAATCATTATTAAAAATATAAAATGTAGAGGTTACACAATAAAATTGGTTTCTACCTAAACCCTAACAAGGATCTAACTAGACATGGCTTTCTCAAAAGCAATAAACATATTCAAATCAAACTATCTAAGCAAAATCGGATTCGGAGAAGCAAAACTCCAAACCCTAGACTGTGAAATGGCTGTGTAGCCGCGCTTCCCCTCCTCCTGTTCTCAGTCCCCTCGTCTTATATCTTTTCTTTCCTCTAGGTGTTGCTGCAAACCAAACCAAAATAAGACCTAACAAATATCGTATCTGCCAAGGCCCAGTCCACCGGTCCAATACTAGCTCCAACTTGCCTATCTAGATCCTGAACGGCTTAACACCTTCCTCCAACTTCGCTGCACCAGTCATCTCGAGATTGTCAATGTTTCATTCTGATGTGATTTCAAGTTGTTTTGTAGTAGTAGGTTCGTTGAGACTTGTGAAAGCAATAGATTTTAGACTTAATTTTAAAGCAAAAAAAATAATGCAAATAAATGTTGATATGTTGTGAAAATTATGGAGAGGCTGGAGCTAGGATTTCACCATTCATCAATACTTATGTGGTTCTAAATTAATTTATATCATGCAATTTAAACAATTGATTCGATTCTAAAATATTTCCAAAATCAGATTCCCAAAATATCAAATGTTAGTCGCAAGTATAACGCATCAAGAGTCTAAAACTAAGCATGCATCATCAAGAGAACACATTTGATTAATAAGAATCATTTAATTTTTTTTTATCAATGCAATTAATCATATAAAAATATTGCATAAATTTATAAAATAAATATTACCACATAATTCTTGAGAGAACGGCTTCCTCCGTCGCCCCAAGGATTGGGTTTAGCTCATCATTAGGAAAACACGCTCAAAATTCAATTTTTATTGCTCAAAGGTGGTGTACAAATGATGAAATGGGAGAAACAATGATAAAATCGGGTTTGTAACAGTTATATGTGTTACAAACTGAAAATAACGATAGAACAGTACTGTTGCTGATTCTCGACCCACGCCTGTGTGTCGTTTCCACTGTTGAAAAACGACTGTCTTGGATGGTCTGTTCTTCGCGTTCTACAGATGAGCATCAGCAGAAAAGTATTTCTGGTGGTTCTGATTATCGCCTCTGTCTTCTCCAAAACTCTCCCAAACTCTCAGTAACCATTATATGACCTCCGAACAGTGTTTATATACTCAACAGGGCCTAAGAATCGCTGTAATAACTCCAGGATAATTCTCAATAACTCTGCCAGACACGGGAAAATATTCTTTCCCTTTTCTGCTCCTGCACGCGTTATACAGCTGCAAATTCTCCTTATTTATCTCTGTCACGACCCAAATGGTTGTTAGAATCTTCCTAGCATGCGCAGAACTCTCTCCAACTCAAGCAAATCCCGTTACTATCTCAACTGCACACGTACTCTCCTTTTTTCTTCCCAATGATTATCCAGCCCAAGTAAACTCATTTGAACACCCATACCAGCATTGTTTGGTAATATCACGTTCATCCCAATCGAAATCAGCCGTTGAATCACACTATAACCCCTTGAATTCTTGAACCCTAATCTTCCAGGGAAGAACCAAACTTTTCCACCAGTTCTTGAATTCAAATGTAGAAGAAGGGTGGCCCTCTAACCAGAGTGGGGATGCTGATGGAAAATGGGTGCTGTGGATGAATTTGGGCTACACATAGCCATGGGTGCTCCTTAGCCAAATCTGGGGTCCGTATAGCAGATGTCCTCCGGGGTGCCCGAGCAACTTTTCGAGCCGAATTTTCCAAAAATGTTTATTTCCCAAAAATACCTACAAATACAAAAAACACCGTAATAAGTACGAAATCGATTACCAACAATACAGAAAATTGAGGACAACTTAGACACAAAAATGTGTCTATCTAATACCCCCAAACTTATTATTTGCTAGTCCTCGAGCAAATCTAATCTAGAAAATAAAATGACTACACTGAGCACGTGCAGCAAGTTGTTAAACCGATAGGTGGCCCTAGCGGCAGACTATTGTCTCCGGAGGGTTTATCAGAGGTGTACCCACAAAACCTTTACTCCAGACCCTAACTATCTACGTAGAACCTTGGAAGGCACTAAAGAATCTCCTTGGTTGGCATACAATCTTTGACTATAGGAGGAAGTACCCTGATGCGAAATTCCAATTGGTGTACAGGAGTTTGCACTCAGCGTACTAAAATTCATATATAAGTGACAGAGCTCTACTCAGATAGTTTCTAGACATCATAACCGGAGTCAACCAATCACATGGAAAGATTAAGAAGATGGATAAAGAGAAAAAATAGATGGTTTAAAGTGAACGGTGTTTCCCATATCTGTCTGAAGGCCTCTGCCTAGATGAACCTATCCTAATGGACTGAGATACCGGTCGACTAATATGAACACAACTGGCAAATACAAGGGAACCAGTGGTCGATAAACCTAACTCTAGGTCAATACAACTGGCATATACAAGGGCACCAGTGGTCGACTTTATTGAATTTATTCTGGTTGGTCTGATGGTCTAGTCTCAATTATTATTATTATTATTTTTTTAGGTATCTCAATCACCCTATTTCACCCTAGCAATGGTAACAACTTGAGTTGTGTGCCCCACCAAATCACTTAAGAAATAAAAACAGAAGGGATTAGGATTCAACGAGTTATGGCGAAACTACCATGTTTTTTTTTTTTATTCTAACACCTGAGCTCTGTGCTTTTATGAATAGACTCTTTAGATATTTCCATCTAATCATACTGGTTCCTCAACTCCTACAACCAAGATGTTCCCATCCACTTAGATTGGTTAGTGCCAACTTTAATAAGTATAAATTTCTAGGCTCTGGAGTTTATTTATTGCAACTAAAAGCTAACAAAAAAGTTTCTTCCCCACCCTAAACTTAAATATAACATTGTCCTCAATGTTTCTAATGAAAGAGCAATTCCGAAAAGCAAAGTAACATGAGGAATCAGTAAAGAGAGAAGTCAAAAACTAATATACAATATACAATCGCCTCAATGGTCAATCAAGGGTAAACAGGGTCCTCTAGAGGGACCTCCTCAACATCACCTGTAGGAAAGGGCTCTAAAAATGGTTTCAATCTCTGACCGTTAACCTTCAAAGAACTACTACCATATGGTGTCTCGATCTCAACAGCTCCATGAGGAAAGACAGTGCGAACAATAAAAGGACCCGTCCACCGAGAACGTAACTTCCCAGGGAAAAGATGCAGGCGGGTATCATACAGAAGATCTTTTTGACCTGGAGAAAATGACTTTCTTAAAATATTCTTATCATGCACAAGTTTCATTTTGTTCTTATACTCCTTCACACTATCGTAAGCATCTATACGAATCTCTTACAACTCATTGAGCTGGAGTTTCCTATGGGCTCCTGCCTTGTCAAGTGAAAAATTTAGCTGCTTAACAACCCAATAAGCTTTATGTTCTAACTCAACAGGTAAATGACATTCCTTGCCATACACAAGCCGATAAGGCGACATTCCAATGGGGGTCTTAAACGCAGTACGGTAAGCCCATAAGGCATCAGTAAGCCTAGACGACCAGTCTTTCCGATTAGGATTAACTTTTTTCTCTAATATACGTTTTATCTCCCTATTGGAAAGCTCTACTTGATCACTAGTCTGTGGATGATACGGGGTAGCTACCTTATGTGTAATATCATATTTATTCATCAAAAGCCTAAAAGGTCCATTACAAAAGTGCGATCCTCCATCACTAATTATAGCTCGCGGTGTACCAAAACGTGTAAGTATATTATTTTTCAAGAACTCAATCACAACCCTATGGTCATTGGTTTTACACGCAACCGCCTCAATCCACTTAGATACATAGTCTACAACGACAAGGATGTAAAGTTTACCAAAAGAATTAGGAAACGGACCCATAAAGTCAATACCCCACACATCAAAGACCTCAACAACTAAAATAGGGTTCAAGGGCATCATGTTCCTACGGGAAATGGTTCCTAACTTCTGGAAACGCTCACAAGTAACACAGTGACTATGGGAGTCTTTAAACAACGAAGGCTAATATAATCCACATTGCAATATCTTAGCAGCAGTCTTCTTATAACTAAAGTGACCCCCACAAGCATGATCATGACAAAAGGAAATAATACTGGACTGGTCACTCTCAGGTATACATCTCCTAATAATCTAGTCTGGACAATACTTAAACAAATAAGGATTATCCCAAAAGAAGTGCTTCACCTAGGCTAAAAACCTAGAACGATCTTGTTTACCCCAATGTTGGGGCATTCGACCAGTAACAAGATAATTCACTATATTCGCATACCAAGGTGTTTGGGTAACAAAGAAAAGTTGTTCATCAGGAAAACTATCCCTTATAGGAGGAGAATCATTAAGGGTATCCACAACAAGCCTATACAAGTGGTCTGCTACTACGTATTCTGCACCTTTTTTTTTATCTCTAATGTCTAAGGAAAATTCCTGCAACAATAGGATCCATCTAATCAATCTAGGTTTAGTATCCTTCTTAGAAAGAAGATACTTCAAAGCAGCATGATCAGTAAATATTATGACCTTAGAACCTAAGAGGTAGGATCGAAACTTGTCTAAGGCAAACACAATAGCTAATAGTTCCTTATATTTCCGACTTCTCTCTTTACTATTTCCTCTTGTTACTTATATTTTTGGTATTGTTCTTTGATTAGAAACATTGAGGAAAGTGTTAGATTTAAGTTTGGGGGTGGGGTATCACTTTTTCTTACCTTTTCGTTACAATAAATAAACTCCAGAGCCTAGAAATTTATCCCTATTAAGGATGGCACTAACCAATCTAAGTGGATGGAAGCATTTTGGTTGTAAGAGTTGAGGAACCAATCTGACTAGATGGCAACATCTAAAGAGTCTATTCATAAAAGCACAGAGCTCAGGTGTTAGAAATAACATGATAGTTTCACCATATCTCGTTGAGTCCTTATCACTTCTGTTTTTATTTTGTTTTGTTTTTAAACTATGTTTCTCTAAGTGATTGGGTGGGGCTCACGATTCAATTTGTTACCAATGCTAGGGTGAATTAGAGTGATTGAGATACCAAAAAAAAAAAAAGAGTTGAAAAAAAAAACACCAGACCATCTGAACAACTGGAATAAATTCAATAAAGTCGACCACTGGAACCCTTGTATATGCCAGTTGTGTTGACCTAGAGTTAGGATTATCAATCACTGGTTCCCTTGTATATGCCAGTGTGTTGATATTAGTCAGACTAGTATCTCAATCTATTAGGATAGGTTCATTTTGGCGGAGGCCTTCAGACAGATATGAGAAACACCGTTCACCTAGTAAACATCAAAACCATCTATGTTTTTCTATATCCATCTTCTTGATCTATCCATGTGATTAGTTTTGACTCCGGATATTGATGTCCATAGTTCGACTATCTGAGTAAAGCTATGTCACTTCATATGAATTTTAGTATGCTTGAGTACAAACTCGTGTACAACAATTGGAATTTCGCATCAGGGTACTTCCTCCTGTAGTCAATAAGTATGCCAACCAAGGAGATTCTTTAGTGCCTTCCAAGGTTCTGTGTAGATAGCTAGGGTCTGGAGTAAAAAGGTTTTGTGGGTATACCTCTGGTAAGCCCTCCGGAGACAACACTCCACCACTAGGGACACCTAGGGGTTTCAAGGCTTATTGCATACGCTAAATGCAATCGACGATGTCTGCGACAGTGAGTTAGGATTTTGTTTCTATTTTATTCTTCCTCGAGGACTAGCAAATAATTGGTTTGGGGGTATTTGATAGACACATTTTTGTGTCCGATTTGTCTCGATTCTATATATTGTTAGGGATCATTTTTGTATTTATTATGGTGTTTTATTTATTTGTAGGTATTTTTGGCTAATAAACATTTTTGGAAAAAATTGGCTCGAAAAGTTGTCGGAAAGCACCCGGAGGACATTTGCTATTCGGACTCTCACTTTGGATAAGGGGTAACCTAATTACTAAGGAGCATCCCATTTCCAGGCAGTTGCTAATCGCACCCCTACTTTGGATAAGGGGCAACCATCTTCAACATTCAAAAAAAAAGGATTTTGGCGGGGAAAAAATGTAGTTAAAGAGCAGTTTTGGCAATCGTGATTTGGAGGAGTTTGAGGTCGATTAAACCTCTGATTTTCATAGGATAGACTCCTTATGGGTCTAGGAATCTGATATGGGTGTTTAAATCGATTAGATTGGGCTCAATCGACGGATTTTTCTCACAACAAGAAAATATGGAAAGTCACGTGTGTGACCTGTGTTTAGGGAATTTTAGAGTGATTAAAACGCTGTAAACCTTCCCAAAGATTTGTATCTATCTAAGGAAGAGTTTAGAATAAAAAGGAAAGCTCAAAAACGCGTAAAAATCCTAAAACAAGAAATTGTCGCAACTTGGCCGTGAAGAGAAGGAAAGAGATTTTGGAAGATTTGGGAGAGATTTAATCGGTATTTTTGATATAAATAGATGTCTTGGGTCATATAGAAGAGGTGTCGAGAGTTTGGGAACCTAAGGAGAGCCAGAGAAGAAGAAATCAGAGCTTTACCAAATTCTGTTTCTGCTGCTGCTGTTGAAGAAGAAGAATGCGAAGAACATTGACCCTCGATAGACAGTCGCCGAAAAGTGTCGTTGTTTAACAGCTGAAGAACATTAAGCTGTTCAGGGCAGTCTTATTCTAGGGTCTTAAAATCAGCGACAAAGCAACAGTTTTTCTGTAACAGTTCCATTGTAACAGCTGTTTTGCAACACCAATACACTGTTGCAAACAGTCTGTGTTATTACTTTTCACTCTTTTAATCATCTTTTGAGCAACAAACACATATTTTGAGATCATGATTAATATGAGGAGATAAACCTAGAGCTGTCAATTTCTAACCCGGCCCGCGGGTTGGACCTAGCTTGGCTTGTTTTAACCCGGCTCGGCTTGGCTTGTTGTCTAAACAAGCCGGGTTAGGGTTGTCATATCTAGCCCTAGTAAAAAAAAGCCAGGTTAGGGTCAACCCGCGGGTTACCCGTCAACCCGTCAATTTCATGTGAGTTACTAATTTAGGAATTTTAAGTTATTAATTTAAGAATTTTAGGGTGTTGTACTAGAAATCAAAGTTCATATTTCCTTAAATGATTTAATACAATCCAAATTTCATTTGATTTAGGATTACGGAGTAGTGATCCCTCTTCCCACTAAATTTTTATACATTTAAGTGATTTTAGTTTCAACCACCCCATTTAACAAGCCAACCCGCAACCCGTTAGAGCAAACCCGTCTAGGGATAGGGTTGGGATTTTTGGCTTGTACATGAATAGTACTAGGGCTAGGGCTGACCCTAACCCGTCCATGGCTTGTCAAGCTAGGGTCGGGTTGACCCTAGCTTGCCCGTTTGACAGCTCTAGATAAACCCCATTGCTGAGGCGATAGAGGAAACTATTTTTCCAACAAAAAGTGGTATATTCTATTTTATCTTTTTATTTGTAATAATTATATGATTATTTGCCTTGAAATATTATTGAATATGATTTTTATTTGAGTGATTGTGATCTATTTTGATGGAGTATGCTTAGTTTTAAGACTTTTGATGCTTCATACTTGGTATTTACAATTATTACTTTTGAAAATCTACTTGTTGCAATATTTTAGAATCAAATTAAACAAGAAAATTGCATAAATATAAGTATTGGTTTAATCACTTTGAACTTGGAAAATAGTGGAATCTTAGCCTTAGTGTTTTTTTTAGTATTGATATCATCTTTGATTGAGTTTTCTATAATTTATTGAGTTTTCTATTTTATATTAGTATTTAAGTCTAATTAATATCCTTCACAAGTCTGAGAATCGAACCACTTTTACCACTATCTACAAATCACATCATCTGCTTAATCGCATCTAATAATGGGAGGTTGATAGTAACCTGCTTAAAAACCTCCAATATATCATTAAAGTTGGACTCCCTCTTAGTTGGAACTAGCAGCTGGGGGAACGGGGCTCTGGGAACAAAGCCGGGCTCAGCATGACCCTCATTGGTCTCTTTGGAGACTCTATCAGTCTCCTCATTTTCTGTCTCAGAAGGGTGAACTACAACATGTTCACTATCAGGCATGGCAACCTTATTGTCAACTTTCTTTCCACTCCTAAGGGTTGTTATAGAATTCACATGATTGTACGATTTCTCTCCTTTAGGGTTATGATCAGTTTGACTAGGGAATCTTCCATCTTCTCTTTCACTAAGAAACTTAGCTATTTGGCCGACTTGAAGTTCTAAGTTAGCAAGAGACTGGGAATTATTCTTAAAATTCTGCCTGGTTTCTTCTTGAAAACCATAGTGGTTCTTTGATAACATCTCATGATTCTTTGCTAACATAGTAAGGGTTTCTGCTAAGGTGGAGATCTTTTTCTCATTCTGAAACTGGGGTTGACCTGAAGAGTTCTTAGCATAACCAAAACCTGGGGGAGGCTGAGAATTACTAGACTATCCTTGATTCTGACCCTTAGACCAAGAAAAATTAGGATGGTTTCTCCAACCAGGGTTGTAAGTCTCTGAGTATGGGTCAAACTTTTGTCGGTTCTCAAACCTAGCATTGTTATAGACAGCATGGGCTTTATCTTCACTAACCTGACCTTCCCAAAACGAGTTATTGGGTTCTACTCCACAACTAGACACTTGAGAGGCTCTAAACCTATCATCAGGTTCAACAAGAGACCTATGTTTAGGATGATTCAATTCCAAAGCTTCTAACCTTCTAGACAAAGCAGTAAACTTAGCATCAGACCCGAAGCTTGTATCTACCACATTGGTGCTACTTCTATTGACCAAGAGTATTTTGGGGGGTCCAACACAAGACTCCCGCTATTGGTATTTTTCAGCGACAGCTCCTAAGAAGGTAAAAACATCATCAGCACTTTTACTAGTGAACTCACCAGCGCACATAGGCTCAACCATGGCTTTGGTTGAATAGTCTAAACCATCATAAATAATCTCTACGAGTTTCATCTTATCAAATCCATGGTGAGGACACTGGGATAGAAGATCATTGAATCTCTCTAAAAACCTATAAAGAGACTCTCCCTCTTGTTGCACACTAGCACTAATTTTCTGCCTAACATACGGAGTTTTATGCTTAGGGTAGAATTTCATATAGAAAGAAGCAATAAGTTCCTACCATGTTTCAATGGATTCAGATGATAGGATGTTCATCCAGGTCTTGGATTTATGTCTCAAGGAAAAGGGAAACATCTTAAGTTTCAAGACTTCATCAGTAAGGTCTTTTATTCTAATTGTCCCACAAATTTCCTCAAAGTCCCTAATATGAAAATAAGGGTTCTCATCATCTTTCCCTAATAATATAGGGATCATCTGAAGAATACTAGGTTTTATCTCGAAATTAGCCGTAGTGGATGGCAATTTAATGCACGAAGCTCGGGTGGACCTAGTTGGGAACATGTAATCTTTCAAAGTTGCCATCGCTGGCAGAACTGAAGTAATAGGGGTATTTTCCTCACAAAGAGACAGATTCTCAAAACTGAAGTTTTCAAAAGCAGGGCTCTCAAAAGAAGAGTCTTCGATCTCCCTGCTTCCACAAGAAGAACGACTAGGTTTTTCACTAATCAATCGACCTAGAGTGTTTCTTTTCCAAGCCCGCTCTTTAATAACCTTGGGCATACACTAGAAAAACAAAAGAAAAACAAAGAAATCCTAAAAGGAAGAGAAGTTCTATGCAAACACAAAGCAGGCTGACTCAACCAAAGAAAACCTAAAGATTTCTAGCAAACAAAAAGCATGATGGCTCCACTTAGATTGTTTCTAGACCAACTTCTAATCCTTCGAAAGGGAATTAATTCTTTACAATTTAAGCAAACCCTCTGGAATCAATGCAAGTTAAAGTAAGTTGAATCGAGACGAGGGAAGATCAGTGGAGCTTTGATACCCAAGGCCTCACCGGCGTTACAAGGTGGTGTATTCAAATCACAGGAACCATCATGAACTTTGAAGCATGCTTAAAAGAGTAACCAATATTTTTCGAATGACTTTCCTATTAAGCTCGTTACCCTATAGGTCTCGTTCTAGTCAAATTTTAGGCTTAGGTTCGCGTTTGGTTTAGTTTTCCTAAGGCGGGCAAGAAGGGAACGGTGATGAAATCCGAACCCTTATCTTGTATGGCCAGTCCTTGCCATTTACTAGGAAATTAAAGCAGTCGTCTTCAAATCCTCAACATATATGCAAACGAAGGAATACAGTAACTCGATGACAGGGGATTCACGAGTGTTTCGACAAACTTACCTCCCGTACCGTACGGGGGATGAACCGCTGAAGTCGACTCGGGCCACGACTCTTATATCATGTACGAACCCGAGGGGCCGAGGCGATATCGTAATCGTCGTCCTTCTCTGCTTACAATTGATATTTAAACTACCCTTCCATAGGGTTTAAAAAAAATAAAGTCCCAAAGTCCACAGTCCAAAGTCCAAAAATAAAGTGCAACAGAAAAAGACAATCTATAAAAAAAAATTGTCTCTCTCTTTCTCTTTTTTTTTAGTTAGTTTTTATTCTTCTTTTCTTTCGCTCCTTTCACTTTGCTTTCACTCCAAATCTTTAAGTATTCACCAAAAACTTTGGCAAATTTTTCTTTCGCTCCAAACTCTGTAAGGAAAAGACAAAAACCCAAAAACGTAAAGAAGAACAAATAAAATAAAAATGAAAAACAAATAAAAACCTAAAAAAAAATATCTAAAAACTCTAGCCTAAAGACAAGTCCGCGTCGGCGGCGCCAAAAATTGATGTGATTTTGAATTGAGTTGTAGTAAAAAGTTCGTTGAGACTTGTGAAAGCAATATATTTTAGACTTAATTTTAAACCAAAGAAAATAAAGCAAATAAATGTTGATATGTTGTGAAAATTATGGAGAGGCTGGAGCTAGGATTTCACCATTCATCAATACTTATGTGGTTCTAAATTAATTTATATAATGCAATTTAATCAATTGATTCGATTCTAAAGTATTTCCAAAATCAGATTCCCAAAATATCAAACGTTAGTCGCAAGTATAACGCATCAAGAGTCTAAAACTAAGCATGCATCATCAAGAGAAAACACATTTGATTAATAAGAATCATTTAATTTATTTTTTATCAATGCAGTTAATCATATAAAAATATTGCATAAATTTATAAAATAAATATTACCACATAATTCTTGAGAGAATGGCTTCCTCCGTCGCCCCAAGGATTGGGTTTAGCTCATCATTAGGAAAACACGCTCAAAATTCATTTTTTATTGCTCAAAAGTGGTGTACAAATGATGAAATGGGAGAAACAATGATAAAACCGGGTTTGTAACAGTTATATGTGTTACAAACTGAAAAGAACGATAGAACAGTACTGTCGCTGATTCTTGACCCACGCCTGTGTGTCGTTTCCACTGTTGAAAAACGATTGTCTTGGATGGTCTGTTCTTCGCGTTCTTCAGATGAGCAGCAACAGAAAAGTATTTCTGGTGGTTCTGATTATTGCCTCTGTCTTCTCCAAAACTCTCAGTAACCATTCTATGACCTCCGAACAGTGTTTATATACTCAACAGAGCCTAAGAATCACTGTAATAACTCCAGGATAATTCTCAATAACTCTGCCAGACATGGGAAAATATTCTTTCCCTTTTCTTCTCCTGCACGCGTTATACAGCTGCAAATTCTCCTTATTTATCTCTGTCACGACCCAAATGGTTGTTAGAATCTTCCTAGCATGCGCAGAACTCTCTCCAACTCATGCAAATCACGTTACTATCTCAATTGCACACGTACTCCCCTGTTTTCTTCCCAATGATTATCCAGCCCAATTAAACTCATTTGAACACCCATACCAGCATTGTTTGGGAATATCACGTTCATCCCAATTGAAATCAGCCGTTGAATCACACTATAACCCCTTGAATTCTTGAAACCTAATCTTTCAGGGAAGAACCAAACTTTCCCGCCAGTTCTTGAATTCCCTCTAACCAGAGTGGGGGTGCCGATGGAAAATGGGTGTTGTGGATGAATTTGGGCTACACATAGCCATGGGTGCTCCTTAGCCAAATCTGGGGTCCGTATAGTAGATGTTCTCCGGGGTGCCCGAGCAACTTTTCGAGCCGAATTTTCCAAAAATGTTTATTTCCCAAAAATATCTACAAATACAAAAAATACCATAATAAGTACGAAATCGAGTACCAACAATACAGAAAATTGAGGACAACTTAGACACAAAAATGTTTTATCACATTCCGTCATTGTTGTTTGAAGAAGTCAATATAACGCCACTGCCTTCCGTTTTCTCGAGCATCAGACTCCCATCCCGGTAGCCGAAACCCACCAATTCTCGGCACCCAATTCAGCCTTATCTTCAATTGTTCGAACCCATAAAAATCCCAACCGTTCTCCTCAAATCTTCATCTATTCGAACCTGACTTTGTGTAACCATTCTATTTTCGAAATCCTAGCTTAACCTCTTCGTACACAGCATAAAATCATGGCAGTTGATCACCGGTTCTTCTGTTCATCTAAATCTTGGCTACATCAATGCACTCCATCTTTTTGTATTTCAGTTCTCATGGCAGACTTCAAGCCATCACCAACAACAATCGAATCAAGACGAAAACTTACATTTGATCTCCACCAGCAAACTATCGAGTCACTCGCTTCATCCATTAAGATCAACCAACAACACTGTCTTCTCATTCTCCAAACTAGAGTCATTCACAGCATCAACCACACACCACCAATTTCTGTTACGAGAACAAAACTCTTCTGATCATACAAATCTCGACCACCAACTTCAGAACATAAATCTCAGTCAACTACCAATCACCACCTAGATTTGCTGCTGCCTTCTTCCATTCGAGTGCCTGGCAGTTCCCTTCCATACACTCAACCGCGAAATCTCAACTGCAGTCCCGTACTCCTGCTGTCTCAGTTCGATTCCATCTCCAGCACCTATCGAACCCAAACAGATCCATATGGTTCATCTCGTTCCGTTCCAAGCCAATTAACGTCGCCTAACCCTCGACAAACAACAGACGAGTTTCTCCAATCAACCCCGCATCCTTACTGCCAAGCTCGAGACAGATAATCCAACTTCCATTCTTCTTCTCCGTCTTAGCAACTCATACAAATCACCACTAATTTTTTCCCAGGCCATCTTACCAAGACTGCGAAGCTCAACCAATTCGCGTACACAGCAAGAACCCCAATTCATTGTTTTGTTGCTGAAATGGCGAGACTCCATGCTCCAAAGTTTCTGCTGATCAATCACCAAATCCACCAGTCGACCACAATCCAATTATCCAGCTCGTTTCAAATTCAGGGTCCTTCGGAATTCAGGCAATTACCAAGTCCGGTCACAGCATCGTTCTCCATGTTCTGAACCTTTGAGAACCATCTCCACCGTTTACAATCACTTCAGCCGACCATCCCTTAGCCCTTAAAGAACCTCCACCAGTTTACCCAAGTACCTTGCAGTATAACCAGAACAGCTAACATGAGCGTCTTGCTGTTCTTGTAGCCTGAGGTTTCGTTAACTCCAGTCTCGATCCGTTTCATTCAAAGCTCAATTCCTACTATGAATAATCAGTGGGCAGCTGCTTGGAGTAATGAGAACGCTTCAGATGCCTAAAATCCTTTGTCTTTTGATATGAAAAGCTCAGAGAAATGAAGTTTTAATACCACCAACAAGAAGAGATGAAGTGTTATCTACGTCCATTCTTTGATTCTCAAAGTTCTAATTGGGTCCAGGACCTCCAGGTGCTTGAAGCAAATGCATTTTTTAGCCCACTAAACGAGATGTCCATGAAATAGCTTCAGTGATATATTGAAATACCAGGCCGGCCACAAAAATGTCTTTCGACGTCTTTGTCGCAAACTCCGTTCTGGCTCCTGTTTTAACCATTTATTTACTGGTTGATTGAATTCGCTTGTACTTTCTACAAAAGCATTAAAATAATATTGTTAGCCAAAAATATCCTAGCTAGTATAAATATGGGTATAAAATGAAGCACTTATATTATGAGAGTTATATATGGGCTCGAGACTGTTGGGTTGAGACCCATCTTCACAGTCTCGAGATTGAGACCCATCTTCACAGTCTCCAGATTGAGACCCATCTTCAAAGTCCAATGCTTAAACTGTTATGGACAGTCCATTGTAAGGTTGAACTCTAGGGTCTAAAACTAGGGTTGTGTATCTTGTATAAGAGGAAGATTGAATGAATGAAAGAGGTACGAACTATTTTGATATATGTGTTTTACAAAATCTAACATGGCATCACGAGCCAGAGTTGATTAACACGAATAAGAAAACCCTAGAACAGTAAACATGGCGGATGATGCAGAATCATCTAAAAGAGGAAAAGAAGTAGAAAACAATATGCAAAAGAAGAAACCAGAATATTATCTGGGATCAAGTGATGGACCAGGGATTATCATCACACCTATTGTATTAAAGGGAGCAAACTATGATGAATGGGATAGAGCAGTGAGAAGATCATTGATAGCCAAACGGAAATTTGGTTTTGTTGATGGAACCGTCAAAGAACCAACAGAACCTGAGAAGTTAGAGGAGTGGATTGCAGTGCATTCAATGCTGGTTTCTTGGATCAACAATACATTGGAGACAAATATTAGATCAACGTTGGGGGATTATGATGATTCGAGCATGTTATGGACGCACTTGAAGAGGAGATTTTGTGTTGTAAGTGGAACTCGGATCTGCCAGTTGAAAGCTGCCTTAAGCGAATGCAAACAGAAGAAGACTGAGGAGGTTGCAGTGTACTATGGGAGATTGAACAAGATATGGGATGAGATGGTGCATACATGAAGATACCAAAGTGTAGCTGTGGCCTGTGCACGTGTAACATTGCAACACAGGTTAGTACGTTGAGAGAAGAAGATTTCTTACACTATTTTTTGATTGGATTGGATACCATGTATAGCTCCCTGCGTGAACAATTACTGGCAAGAGAACCACTGCCATCTATAGATGTGGCTTATCAAGCTGTGGTTAATTCAGAACGTCTAAAATTGGGGGAAGGAGTTGTGACGTCTCAGACACAGGACAATGTTATGGCGTTCAAAGTTCAGTCAGACCAGCGTCCATACAATAATATGTATGATCCTAACAAATTTTGCAAGCATTGTAGCCGAGAAGGGCACTCACAGGAAGGGTGTTTTCAGCTGATTGGATACCCGGAATGGTGGGGTGACAGACAAAGAGGTGGAAGAGGATATGGTCGAGGAGGCCGAACTGGTGGTAGAGCTGCTGGTAGAGGACGTGCTGGTGCCGGTTTTATGAACAGCAGAGGAGGTAGAGGACAAGACAATATACGTGCGCATAATTTGAACATCTCGGCAGCAACAGCATCATCTCATCATGCCACTGGATCTTCAGGAGATACATCAGGACTGACAGGCGTGACTGCAAGTCAAGTTCAGCAGGTTCTTGAATATTTAAATTCAAGAAAAATCAGTTCCCAACTCCAAGGTAAGACAAATCAAACATCCTGGATTATAGACACAGGAGCTACAAATCATGTCACGTGTAAAAGAGATGATATGATAAATGTGAAAGATATTAGAGCATGTTCGGTGGGACTGCCAGACGGAAAATATGCTCACTCTGAGAAAATAGGAACAGTTATTCTTCCTGGTGGTTTGAGATTGGACAATGTGCTTTATGTGCCACAGATAACTTGTAACTTGATTTCTGTTACACAACTCATTGATGAGGTAGTATGTAATGTTCAATGTACTAACAATTTATGTCTTATACAAGACCGGTTGACGAGGAAGGTGATTGGAGTGGGTGAGAGACGAGGTGGACTATATATGTTCTGTGGTGTGCCTCCAGTTAAAGTGCTTACGGTGAATGAGGATACGTATGAGCTGTGGCATCAGCGATTGGGACATCCATCAGAGAAAGTGTTACAACGGTTACCAGGTCTGGGTAGAGTATTGAAGAAAAATAATGATGCGTGTGATGTTTGTCCACGTGCAAAACATCGTAGAAGTAGTTTTGCTAGTAGTTTGAGCAAATCCAGTTGTAGTTTTGATTTGGTTCATATAGATTTGTGGGGTCCTTATAAGACGTGCTCGTCGTCTGGAGCACAATATTTTCTGACAATAGTAGATGATTTTTCAAGAGGTGTGTGAATTTATTTAATTCAAAGCAAAACTGAGGTTGCAACGGTATTTCTTAACTTTATTGCGCTTGTGAAACGTCAATTTGGTAAAGAAATAAAAATTGTTAGAAGTGATAATGGAACTGAATTTAATGCATTACGTGGCTATTTTAAAACTAATGGAATAGTTTTTGAGACATCCTGTGTAGGAACACCTCAACAAAATGGAAGAGTTGAGAGAAAACATCAGCACATAATGAATGTGGCAAGAGCTTTGAGGTTTCAAGCAAATTTACCGATCAGATTTTGGGGAGAATGTGCTTTGACAGCAGCGTATTTGATTAATCGAACGCCTACACCGGTTCTAAATAACAAAACTCCATATGAAGTTCTATTTGGGAAACCGGAACCATATAGTCAGTTGAAAGTATTTGGTTGCTTGTGTTATGCACATGATCAAAGTAGTAAAGGGGATAAGTTTGCAAGTCGAGGAAGAAGGTGCGTCTTTCTGGGTTATCCTTTTGGGAAGAAGGCATGGCAAGTATATGACTTAGACAAAAGACAATTTTTAGTTTCAAGGGATGTAGAGTTTCATGAACATCAGTTTCCTTACATATCTAGGGTACCTGATCAGTCAACTGAGATAGTTCAGGCTAATAATGACGTGTGTTGGAGTGATGATGAAGAAATAGTGCAGCAAGAGAACCCAGAAGATATTACTGAGAACCCAACTTACATTACTGAGGACCCGGAAGACAGTACTGCGAACCCAGAATATGTTACTGGGAACCAGGAAGGTATTACTGCGAACCCATAAAACATTACTGGGAACCCGGAAGACATTACTGAGAACCTGGACGATGATACTGAGAACCCAGAATATATTACTGAGAACCCTGTGGTCTTGAAGGAAGTGACGGAAGCTAGTATGGGTAAAGGAAGGAGACAGAATATTCCGTCTAGTCGGCTCAAAGGTTTTGTAACGCACACTGTACGACAAAATAGTCCATCCCATGCTCACTCTCCACAATCATCATCCTCAGGTACGCCGTATCCTTTGACGTATTATGTTAGTTGTGATAAATTCTCTACAGTTCATAAAAAGTTTCTTGCAGCAATTACTGCTGGGTCTGCGCCTAAAAATTTCAAAGAAGCCATGAAGCATCCAGGATGGCGTAAGGAAATGGCAGAAGAAATACGAGCTTTGGAAGAACAAGGAACATGGGAATTAGAAGAATTACCGCCGGGAAAGAAAGCTCTTGGTAGTAAATAGATTTACACAGAGAAGTATGATGAGAATGGACAGTTGGTGCGGCTCAAAGCTAGACTGGTGATCTTTGGGAATCATCAAGTAGAAAGGCTGGATTACAATGAGACATTTGCACCAGTGGAGAAAATGACGACAGTGCGAACTTTCCTAGCTGTGGCAGCAATTAAGAATTGGGAAGTGCATCAGATGGATGTACATAATGCATTTCTTCATGGAGACTTGGAAGAAGAAGTGTATATGAAAATACCACCTGGATTTTCTCAAGGTAAGTCTAATATGGTGTGTAGGATGAAAAAATCTTTATATGGTTTAAAGCAGGCTCCTCGATGTTGGCTTGCAAAATTGTCTGCAGCTTTGAAGAATTATGGGTTTCGGCAATCATATTCTGATTATTCTCTTTTTACCATGACTAAGGGAAAAACCCAACTTAATGTTTTGGTATATGTGGATGATTTGATTGTTGCGGGTAATGATTTAGTTGCGCTTGATCAATTCAAACTTTACTTGGGACAATGTTTCAAGATGAAAGATTTGGGAGAGTTGAAGTATTTTCTGGGTTTGGAGGTGGCACGAAGTGCACAAGGTTTTTATATGTGTCAACGCAAATATGCGTTGGATATCATCATGGAGGCAGGTTTATTAGGTGCAAAACCTGCAGAATTTCCAATGGAAACTAATCATCGTCTTTCTTTGGACAAAGGAGATTTGTTCACGGATGTGGAAAAATATCGAAGACTGATTGGGCGTTTAATCTATTTGTCCGTGACTAGGCCAGACCTAGCATATTCTGTTCATATTTTGTCTCAATTCATGCAACTGCCGAGAATAGCACATTGGGAAGCGGCTTTTCGTGTGGTTCGATATTTGAAGAAGAATCCTGGGCAGGGAATTCTGTTGCGCTCTGATAGTGGTCTTGATTTGAAAGGATGGTGTGACTAAGATTGGGCTGGTTGTCCCTTAACTAGACGCTCGTTGACGGGTTGGTTTGTTCTTCTTGGGTATTCTCCAATATTCTGGAAAACTAAGAAGCAACATACTGTTTCTCGTTCGTCAACTGAAGCGGAATATAGATCTATGGCGGCGGCGACGTGTGAATTAAAATGGCTGAAAAAATTACTGGGTGATTTGGGAGTTCATCATCCACATGGAATGCGACTTCTCTGTGATAGTCAATCGGCTTTGTATATTGCTCAGAATCCAGTTTTTCATGAACGAACAAAGCATATTGAAGTTGATTGTCATCTGGTTAGAGATGCTATCATGCAGAAGCTTATTACGCCTTCTTACACTCCTACAACAGTGCAATTGGCGGATATTTTTACTAAATCTTTAGGGAAAGCTCAGTTTCAGTTTCTTATTTCCAAGATGGGCATGTGTGATCTCCATGCTCCGTCTTGAGGGAGGGTATTAGGAGAGTTATATATGGGCTCGAGACTGTTGGGTTGAGACCCATCTTCACAGTCTCGAGATTGAGACCCATCTTCACGGTCTCCAGATTGAGACCCATCTTCAAAGTCCAATGCTTAAACTGTTATGGACAATCCATTGTAAGGTCGAACTCTAGGGTCTAAAACTAGGGTTGTGTATCTTGTATAAGAGGAAGATTGAATGAATGAAAGAGGTACGAACTATTTTGATATATGTGTTTTACAAAATCTAACAACTTACGTGCTTATCACATGGCTAAAAGTTTGTCTACTCCATTTTTGCAATGAACACTTATGGATTTGGTATTATATAATACGAGACCAAAAAGGATTCCTATCATGAAACTCAGGGAGACCATAGATATATAATAAGTCCCATTTAGGATTTAGAAACTCAGTTATTTGAGAGTAGATAAGATTCTAGGTTATAGATATAACATTTAAATCGATGTTGTCTTGCCAGAAAAGAGAAACACCTCCAGCTCTACTAATAGCATGAAGGAAAAAAAATCTGGAAAACCTAAGGACGTAAATAATTTATTAGACTTTTGATGGGATAAGTTTGTTTCAGAGAATAATAGAAATATTACAAGACTTGAGGAAACTTCTGAGATGATGAACTGTCGAGTTGTTTCCTAACCCTCGACAGTCTCACAAATAGACTCATATTGATCCTATGGTTGATTTGGGAAATCACTGCACACTTGTTACCTTCTTTGGACGAAATTTCTCTAGCCTTTGCTATCTGATGATCAACTTCATCAATATCCAGTGGCGATGGATGTCTTTTCTTCCCTGCCACAAAAACCTCATATTTTTCCTGGTTACTCTAAGAGATTCTATCTCGAGCTTCTCTTTTTCGCTTTGTACTACTCACACCTGCACTTTTGGAATCTTCAGGTAGAAGAAAGGGAAGGATTCGGTGCTATCCTTTTCTCTGCTTCGACATTATCAGAGTTTTCCTTCAACTCAGAATTAAGGATTTTGACATGGTCAATCGAAATCTTATCTCCTTGTCTAATTGGACTTCCACTATTACTAAAGGAAGTCTTCTTTTGATGACCGTTGGGGTTGATTTATATGCTGAAATGATGGGATGCTATATCTCTTTCTTTTACTGCATTGTTTATCTTTAAAGGAATTTTCTTTGCTATCACTTTGTTTACATGCGCCCTTTCAATTATCACCACACCCAGACCATATAAATGTATTCTGAAAAAGCGGAGGTCTAACAAGCACACTTCTCCTCGAATGTCTTTGAGATGATACCAACCAAAATTACTGGAGTCCCAGAAGATTGGATACGGGCAACCAAACGATATTAAAATTATTATCTAACAATCCAGAGGTGCCCTGAATAGAAATTTCGGATGCCTTAAAAGCTTGCATAGTAAAGTGACCATATTGCCCTTCATACGAATTAGATAATTTCTTCTTCGTCCGATATCCAAACAACACATTCTTTTTTTTTGATAAAGAGAGAATGTTATTGATTTCTAGCAAGAAATGTTTACAAGATGTTTAGCAAAAAAAAATTTAAACCTCAGCATTGTAGTTCTCATATGCTTTAACATTTGAAGCTTTCTCTCTAGCAAACTTTGTTATTAATCAGCTACTTGATTATCATTTCTACTAACAAAAGAACAAAAACAGTGATTAAAACGAGAGAAAGTGTTTGATCTCCTTTATTATATTCCTATGCTCCCACTGAATAAGTAATGAATCTCCAGTAACAGATTGTATGACTAGCTTGGCGTCAGCTTCAATGTGTATCTTTGACAACTTATTCTTTTTTGCCCACAATAATGCTTCACGTACTGCCATACATTCCCCTATTTCTGGACATAAAACTCCATTTGCGTAGCTTCCTTTGACCCCACATCATGTACTTGTGTTGTCACGCATAACAAGACCAGTACCAAGCTAATTAGACCGAACAACACATTCAAGTAGTCCATTTCGCGTAAATTTTCGAGATCTATCCAATAGTATTAATATCATAACCAAATTTTTATTGGATTAATTTATATTAATTATTATATTTGTTTAACTAATCGAGTCATTAACGGCTAAAACATCTCTTGACCAGTCTAATAGCGTTGACGAGCTTGAGGATCTTTACAGATAGCCTCCCACTTCCTGACATGGATGAATTGGTGAAGTCAATCCAAGGGTATGATTGATTACCTTTCATGGATGGGTATTATGGGTATAACCAGATACCTATGAATCTTACTGATGAAGAGCATTTATAACTGACATCGGATTGTATTGTTTTAAGGCCATGTTATTTTGTCCAAAAAATACCATCTCGACCTATCAAAGGCCAATCGATAAGTCCGAGTTTATAATGTAAAATGGAACCTCAGATAGTAATCCAGACTTGTTCTTAGATTTAAACGTCGAACTTTCCTTTTTCAGGTGAGCTGTTCTTCGCAAAGAAGAAAAAAAGAAGAAGAAACCCATAGTTTTGATCTTCTTTTGCAAAACTTAGACTTTCAAAATGTCTTTCGTTTATCATTTATTGAGAAGTAATTTCACCACCGTCTCATACTCATTCATCTTAGAATATTCAAATTTTGATGATTTCCGGAGAAGAAAAGAAAACTTGGATCGATCAAAAAATAATCATATGAGAGTTGTTCGTAAAGGGTGAAATGGGAATAACAAAATATATAAGTGGTTAAATTAGAACCTTTGCTAGCACAAAGCCGAGAATTTGATTCGAGTGTGGCCGAGAAGCATTTCCATATGGGCTTTAATAAGTTTGACAAGGTTTGCCCAGGTCCATTTGAGCTTTACTATTTTGCACTGGCTTAGGGTTCACTGCTTCACTGTATAACAGGATAACATTAAACCCTACCCCATAGGAGTAGGGGTGAGCATGGGCCGGTATGGACCGGTTTTCGTCTCATCCGCATCCAATCCATTGCATTACGGATTTCAAATTTGGTATCCGTATCCAATCCATATCCAACGAATTTGCATTCAACGGATTCACGGATTGGATGCGGATAATCCAATGGATTTGTTTCAGTTGAAATTTATATAGTAAAGAAAATAAAGCTAACATAAATGACACCTTATAAACCCTACATATCCTATATATGTATACAAACATAAAAATGTCATGTACAACACCCTAAGCAAACATCATAAAAATTCCTAAATGATCCATAGTATTTTCTAGAACTATATAAATGCCTTAATTTAACGGATATGGATGTCCAACGGATTTTTAAAGTTGCATCCGGGCCCGATCCGTTATCCGTTGGATTTCAAAAATTCCATCCGCATCCAACCTATTAATGAACGGTTTGGGCATCCATACACAAATGAACAGTTGGTCCTGGTTAAATCCGCAGATTACGGGCCAAATGCTCACCCCTAATAGGAGATGATTAATGAGCAAAACCTTCTTATTTTTGCCACCTATATAAAACCTACTCCCTCTGTCCAACTTTACTTGGTTAAATTGTGTTTTTTTTAGCAAAATTGTACCAAAAAATTGGTATATTTCCTATTAAAATTTTCTAATTATCAAGAAAGAAACAAAAACTAGGATATGAAAACTAGTATATTAAACAAACAATTTGGGAGATCGATGGTGTATGTGGAGGTTTTTTGAATTTCTTTCAAGTTTTTACAAAATCCAATTTAGGCAACTAAATTTGGACGGAGGGAGTAATAAATAAGAATCTAATTAAGGGCCCCACATAATATTTTTAACACCCACTGTTGAGATGCTATCAGTGATAGGAGAAAAGATTCTAAATATAATATGTAATGGTGCGTTTGGATCTTGAATTTTAAAGGCGGGATTTATGGGTCTATGGAATTTGGTGAAATTGTGTTTCTTTCTGTATGTTTGGTTGCCCAAATCCCTGGAATCACGTTTCCCACGGGAATCAGTTTTCCGCCAAATCCTCGATATGGAGACCGACCCCTCCCTCTTAAAATTTGTTGGGAAACTTATCAAGGGATTTATGGACCCACTTTTTTTAATTTTAAATCTCATATATATACAATTTTAAAATTTTGAAACTTTAAAACAAGATAATTCTATAAATCCTATGAATTTTAAATGAGTTGTCAAACACGTGCAAGGGATTTGTACATAAATTCCAGAATTTATAATTCTCGAAATCGTAAATTCCGCAAACAAACCCACCGTAAGATCAAAATTACAACCTAGGCTAAAGCAAAGGAAATAACTCAACGACAACCCAATTAACAAGGTTATCTAAATCGGGTAAAACCCGACCTGAAACAACAAATGAAAATACATTTCTCATTTCTACTAATTGGGAAGCTCAATTTTTATCTGTTAATTATTAGTTAGCTCTTTCAAGACCATGCTATGATAACTGTCCTATTGCCTTGTGTTGATACCCCAATTCGGCACATTAAATAGTGAAAAGTTATGGATCTGAATGTGTACTTGTCCCAAGAGTTAAATCTGGTTTTGGGCTTCGGGATAGTACGTAATGAGTCTAACGACTGGTAAGTGCCGTAAACTATACACATTCCCTGGAATTTAGAACAACACATCTTTAAATTTAGCTAGTTCTAGAATATAGTGAGGAAATTATGGATCGAAACTGGAGGTGATTACCCTGAAGGATGTGGTGTCTATAATGAGTGGTGATATTCCTGGTGGTGGGGGAGTACGTGGTGCTGATTAAAATGGTTGAGGTGATCATTATATTGTTGGCAAAAGAAAAACTAAATCACTACTATTCAGACCCAAATCTGATTTCAAGACCTCCAACAACTAAAATTCTATGCCAGGCATAGTCACAATTTAAAGTGGCCTCTTAAATGACCAACAAAGCACCTAAACTATATTAAAATCATAACTTAAAGTGGCTTAACACGTTTAGCCGCCTATAAAGCTCTAAATAATCTTTAATCGTGATATCTGATTTGTATAATGGTCGATAATTATTGTACCACCTCCTTAATTGGACCACAAAGCTTTCTGTATGTCTTAGAACCGCTGAAAAATGATGCCACTGAAATTCTTGGTCCAACGAGATTCGCCACCACCCTGTGTTCTGCGCTTTTGAACCTTTCATTGCTTATCACCTGCATACACATACATACATGGAATAAGCATTATGGCACTCGCATGATATTCTCATTCTGGCTAAAGTATGACAATTCATGCATCCATACCTGGAGCAAATCCCCGATATTCACTAATAAAGATCCATGGACTGGTTTAACATCAACCCAGAATTTCTGATGTAGGAACTGAAGGCCACCGATGTCGTCTTGGAGAAGAACAGTGAAAAACGTCGAGTCAGAGTGCTTACCACTACCCAGAGTTAGTTGTGGCTCTGGGCATGCTGGGTAGTAATCACAAATATGATCCAAGTTCTTGGTACATTCCAGTGCGAGCCCCAAACCTTCAGATAGTAACTCTACGAGAGTATCTCCCAGATTAATAACATGCTTGGTGTACTCCAGCATAATATCTCTGATTGACAAAATTGTACATGACCCAAAAATAGATCAGCATAATAACAAAGATTTTCTACAACAAGATAGTAGTCACGATCAAAAGGACTGTTTTTGTGCTGAGAGTAAGTGTGCAGGAAGATATGAAAAGAGTACCTGAATGTCTCCGGTAAATCTTGCGGGTTGATAATATCAGGAGATAACACTCGACAGACTAAGCTGTCCTTCCATTCAGCAAATCTTGCTTTATGATAATGAAAATGATTATCAAAATACACCATGCTTTTGTTGGGATCTCTTGAGTACATGGGCTTCTTCGCCTCGTCGTCTTGCTCATGAAATCTTTTCACACCTTTCACCATTTCATCCATCACATTTTTAGGAACCCCATGGTTAATCAACTGAAAGAATCCGGACGTCTCTGACGCATGTCGAATTTCGTTGACAATCTCCTCATGTCGTTGTTCATATCCGACATCATTCTTGTTCATCCATGCAACCCCTTCAAGGTCAATCACCGGAGTCTCAAATTTACTACTATTCTCACTGTTAACACAATTTTTAAGCACACGAAACTCCTCCTCCTCCTCAGCGAGCTCATCATCTGGTCGAACAAAGATCCTAGGGATTTTCGATAGTGCTCCAGCATCAACAACTCCTTTAACACCAGTTTTTGTGTCATCAAATACCTTCAAATCTTTGATACGATCGTAACTAGCCAACTCATGTCCGCCAAGGAATTCTCGACCATAGTTGGGATCATTATTATGCATGATCGAAGTAACAGAGAACAAACTACACAGAGAAGGAAATATCCAAAGAATGCTAGTATTTAAGTGGCCGAGCCAGCGGATAACTAATAATGTTTAATGCTCTGCTTTATTTTGTTTTACTCTCCTATTTAGTCTTAATTGTCGACCTCACCTTTTATATTGATTTATTAGATTCCAACTAATCACTTCAAGGATTTGATTAATCGCAACTTGGTTGAGTCAGAAAAGTGAGTGGACATGACGACAGTACCGACATAGGCCGCTCAGTCTATACTGTATTTATATGCTATTAAGTTTCAACGTTGATAGGATTATTCATCTCCAACAGGAGCCGTATACGTATAGGTGGAGAAGTGAATACAAAATAGTCAAATGTAGATGGGGATGTAAGTACCAACAAATAAATACAAAGACTTTGACCATGTCCAACTACTACTAGTAATAAGTGCGGTTCAACACTCCACTGGCCTGGCCCGGCGCTCGATGTGGTGATGCGTATCACATATGCCCGGGGACCCAAAAATCTGCCCCTGTTACTTACTTTTAAAACTCTGTCAGCCGGTGGAAGATTTCCAATGAGTTTTCTGAAATTGATCACTGAATGCATATCTATTACAGGCAGGGAAATAATGATAAAAGTGGTGTCAACAAAGGTGGGGCCTGGTCTTATTTTGAAAAACATGAACAAAATAGGGGTGAGGGTGGGCTCGGTTTCCGTCTCATTCGTTTGCAACCCAATTATTCACGGGTTTCAAATTTGACATCAGCCTCCAACATCCAGTAAATGCACGGATAAACGGGTTGTATTCATTTGTTTATAATTAAAACTTTAAATTTAATAAAAAAAATAATTAATAAAAAATAACTTGAATACAATGACCAATTCCCATCTCAATCGCTTACCCTAAATGTTTAACGGAAGAAAATGACGAGGATATAAGCTTGTTGTGTAGTGGATTATTAAACATACTAAACTAACCCCAAATTTTATGAAAACCATAAATATTTTTAATCTCATGGGTTTGAAAGTCCAACTAATCTTTAAAACCGCACCCGCACACAATCTAAAATCTTTTGGTTTCAAAAGTGTCTAACGCACTATTATATACGATTTGGGCACCCATATGCAAAAATGCCGTTGATCCAAATTCTCGTCCTTAGAACAGAGCTTTTAGTGTCCAAATGGCGGTGGCATTTCAACAAGTAGAATATTGCCTTGTGGAGAAACGTAGTAGTTTCAATGCACAACTCAACGAAGTTCGACATAAAAACAAAGAAGCCAAGGCTTTCAAACGGTTATGGGTGTGGAAATGTATTCTATTTGCTTATCAACTTTTTTAATCTATCCGCAAAGCTAATGGTGGGTAACAAAAAAATTGAAGCATGAAATTTAATAAACTACTAAACGGCTGTTACATGGGAGTATCTAATTAATACCCAAGATCTATCGATTACAATTATATTGGTCAGTCGCAAATCCACAGTAACATGATATTGGAGCAGAATTGCAGTCTTCAGATCAGAATTATATCGGGGGTGAATGTTAGCGTCGAAGGTCGAAACGCCTTCAGTCAATGTTTTCCACAAAAAAAATTGTATTTTTGATGGACACTGCAGTGCCCACAGGTACTTAAATGGAGGTAGAGGTTTCCGATGCAATTGATTAAGGGTTCTAGTCATGCCTTTGTATCTTGATGCCGCGGTTTACTGCACGGAAGATATTTATCTACTCCTTTGTTTTTTTGGCTTGAACCATGACTTCAATTGAGTCTTTAGTGGTGATGAAGTCTTGAAGTAGAATTGAATCTCTTCCCTTGAAATGAATAAGTGCTAGAGCTATTACAAAGGCTACTAAATTATGACTAAAAAGAATAAAATAACAAACTCGAACTAGATTACTTTAATGTCTTAAAAAGAAATGAGAACAATCTTCTAGAAATTACAACGAAAAAGAAAAATGTCGACTAAATGTGTGAAGTTCACCGGCCAGTTCGTATATCAAATAGGTTTGGCTTTCTACTGAGAATAAGTGAAACTGTGGGTGTGATACAATATACGGTTCTGATTCTGCTACTTGCAGAGAATAATAACTCATCTTGGTCAAGACATAACAGCTGATTCTAAAATCTTTTATAGAAGACCAAAGTGAGGATCCATATAGAGAAGCTTTCCTCCGGATTCAATAATAGTGCACCAAAGGTAACAAAGAACAACATGACTAATAGTAATAGGTCAGTTGAAAAGATATATAGAATTGTCAATCCAGTTGAATTGGGTACTGAATCAGTTTTGACGCAGATGAGAGCTAATGCTAAATGATGGAATCTAAGATGCTAAATTATGTGGATGAACACCTAGAGCTCCAGAAAAACTAGAATTCCATGCCAATTTGAATAAAACCATATCAAGGATATACTTTAAATTGACCCAAATTTGATGCAAAAAACAGTTCCAAGGATATAACAAGCTCCTTGAAATTCAATACAACTAAAACATGAACAAGTCGAGCTTTTTCAACCAAAAACGAAACCAAGATTAAAGAAAAGGCTACAAAGGATCACTGCAATCCAATGTAACATTAACCAGAGAAAACAAAGCATGGGATTGAACAAAACGAACATGACATGACCCACAAATCAAACCACATACGAACCGAGATTAAAATGGTGGTTGAAAAAGGATTCCTTCACTTCTAAAAACAATACGGAGGCGATTCACTAGCTTAGAAAAAACTTATAAGAAATAGGAACCATAAACATATGCTAGAAAAGGATTACAAATTTCAAAAGAGGCAAAAAGAAATTGAGGTAAAAAAAAAAATTACATAAGATTATGGATCGGTTTAAAAAGAATAAGATGATTACTATTTGGTTTTTCAGTGAGATGGATATGGGAATCAAAAGGGTTCACGGGGATTAAAAAGGAACGACAGGCTAAATTAAATTCCTCCGATATCAAAAACCTGAAATTACCTCAAAGATAAAAGCTAAAGAGGTTATTGTGTATAAAAATCAAAGAGGAAGGATTGAAGATGAAGACACAACCATGAAAAACTAGAGACAATTAATCCCAAACCCAGCAGCAGTATAACTTAGAATTAGGATGAAAATGTTGGAATTTCAGCACCTTAATCTTTATGCTTTACCACTAAATAACTTATAAGTTCACTGCATGCTGAAATTAGACTAGAAACTAATATTAGCATACTCAACAACTCATTGAAATCAACACCATGCATAATAGTGATACTACATATAGTTCATAGTTCATACAAAAACAGGTTGTAGTACAAGGAAATAGAAAACACAACACAGTAAACTTTTCATGACTTATTATCAACTTCTATTTCCTCACATTCCTTAATGATGGATGAAAATTGATTTTCTTTTAAAGAAAACTTGTGAGGATAGAAGAGAGTCCTAGTCATGCTTGCCACATGTCACTCCAACCTTTCCATCATGAGTTGGAGGACACCTCATGGATATATTGTACAGGTCATAGGACAAGAGCCATGTCATGCTAGTTTCAACCTTATCTAGCATTAACCTTAAACCAGACTTAAGTGCATGATTAGACCATAAACATGCTTTAAACAAAATAGAGATCAACTTATACTAAACATGCATTAGCTTAGTCTAAACATGATTTGTGCAAACCATAAAAAGTCAAACAGAAAAGACCATATATAAGATTGGGTACCACAAAATGGCAGCAAGCGACCTAATAGATGCGGAAAGATCGGTGAATCAAGATTTAGCTGATGAGATTTGCTAAATCCATGGCGGTTGAATTAGGTTTTAAAAAAAATGGCGAGGTTTCAATTTTGTTTAGGTTTTTTCTTTCTGTTCTTCTTCTTGAGCCAAATTCAATATAAACAATCTAATCTAAACAAAAAAATTGTTGATTCAAACTGTTACTGCTCAGATCTGTTTAAATATCTAAGACACTTTGATTTGTTTGTATTTTTTATGTGAGTGTTTGAGGGTGAAAACGATTTCTGCTGATTTTGGTAATTTCGGGTGTGTGGGTGGGAAACGAGTTTAAACCCTAAACAATGTACTGCAAGGGAGTACTTTAGATTCGAGAGATCAATCTGTACAAAGTGAAGGAGAAGGGTTGGTTTTGAGGAGGAAAGCGAAGAGAGTGTTGAGACCAGAATAGTTGATTCTGGAAGAGTAGTTGTTTCATGACTTGTATCAGAAAGTGGGAAGCTAACACATGGAAAGCCAGCAAATATTTTCTGAGTGTTGTATCCTCCTGACCTGAACTTGTTGTTCGGTGGAAATAGGTAATGCTTATTTATACCAGTCGAAGTGAAACGTACTCTGGTCTCATTAAGAAATTGAAAACAGGTGAGTAAATGGGAGAAGGTGGTAACCGGTAACGCCTGGAATTTATGTTCCATAAAAGAAAGAGTTTCACCATTACTCCATGTATTTACTAACCGCATCATCCTTATGACACTGTCTTATAACGGGCGTAGTGTACAATGCACGCTGTAAACCGCCAAACCAATACCCAATGAGCATCCCCAGTTTGTGACATGTGTTGATGTCTCGAGCGTTTTCGTGGAAAACATGTAACATGTTGTTGTTGTCTGGAAAGTTGAGCTTGGGGGACTTGCCGACTCGGTGGTGACCTTCGACGGTCGAGATTTTGCATCTTAAGAGGAAAGGTAGTCGTTGATTATTGTAACCCTTCGTTTGGTAGCCAGTGGAATGAAAGCATGATCAGTATGGCCTAGTTTAGGCGCGGCCAAAAGTTAGGGTTTTGGCTTTGTTTAGGCACGACCAAACTAGGGCCAAAGGTTGCCATGCGTTAGCTGGTAACCATGGACGGCTAAGATCTGCATTTTAGATGAAAAAGTGGCCGTTGATTGTTGCAGGCCTTCGTTTTGGTAGCCAGTGTCATGAAAGCATGATCAGTATGGCTCTAATATGGCCAAGTTTAGGCGCGGCCAAAAGTTACGGTTTTGGCTTTGTTTAAGCGCGACGAAACTAGGTCCAAAGGTTGCCATGCGTTAGCTGGTAACCTTGGACGTCTAAGATCTGCATCTTAGATGAAAAAGTGATCGTTGATTGTTGCAGGCCTTCGTTTTGGTAGTCGCATAGGGAAGGCCGTCATGGTATGGCGCGGCAAGGTGGTTGGCATGCCATTGACACATGTGGCATGACATGCCTTGGCGTGGCCAAAACTAGGGTTTTAGGCCAAAGGTTACCATGCGTTGTTTGGGAACCTTGGACGACTAAGATTTGCATCTAAGATAGAAGGGTGGCCGTTGATCATCGCACAACTTCGTTTTGGTAGCCGCATAGGAAAGGACGGCATGGTATGGCGCGGCAAGGTGGTTGGCATGTCATTGGCACATGTGGCATGGCATACCTTGGCGCGGTTTGGCATGGCCAAAACTAGGGTTTTGGGCCAAAGGTTACCATGCGTTGTTTGGCGACCTTGGACGACTAAGATTTGCATCTAAGATGGAAGGGTGGCCGTTGATCATCGCACGCCTTCGTTTTGGTAGACGTATAGGGAAGGTCGACTTGGTATGGCGCGACAAGGTGGTTGGCATACCATTGGCACATGTGGCATGGCATGCCTTGGCAGGGTTTGGCGTGGCCAAAACTAGGGTTTTGGGCCAAAGGTTACCATGCGTTGTTTGGCGACCTTAGACGGCTGAGATTTGCATCTAAGATGGAAGAGTGGCCGTTGATCATCGCACGCCTTCGTTTTGGTAGCCGCATAGGGAAGGCCGGCATGGTATGGCGCGGCAAGGTGGTTAGCATGCCATTGGCACATGTGGCATGGCATGCCTTGGCGCGGTTTGTCGTGGCCAAAACTAGGGTTTTGGGCCAAAGGTTACCATGCGTTGTTTGGAAACCTTAGACGGCTAAGATTTGCATCTAAGATGGAAGGGTGGCCGTTGATCGTCACACGCCTTCGTTTTGGTAGTCGCATAGGGAAGGCCGGCATGGTATGGCGCGGCAAGGTGGTTGGCATGCCATTAGCACATTAGTGCGGCTGGCATGGTTGGCATGCCTTGGCACGGAGGTGCGGCTGGCATGGCATGCCATTGGCGCGGAGGTGCGGCTGGCATGGAAATCCATCGGCGCAGTTGTGCGGATGGCATGGTTGGCATGCCTTGGCGTGGAGGTGTGGCTGGCATGGTTGGCATGCCTTGGCGCGGAGATGTGGATGGCATGGTCTGCCATTGGCACAGTAGTGCGGCTGGCATGGTTGACATGCCTTGGCGCGGTCACATGAAAATTAGGGTTTGGCATAAATGATGTCTGTCAGTGTTAAGGGTTTTTCCGTGGAACATGAACCATGTAAAAAAAAATGGTACCCCGATAATTCTTACATAGGCATGCTGATTGATTCAATAAATGTGCTAATGGTCATAGTGACGTCATTCAAATGCACAATTTTACGATTTTGACCCTAAGCTAAAAACCACCATCAACATTAAGTCCCCTGCTTAGCTCGGAACAGGAGCATTGTTGCGAGGTAAGCATAAGATGGTGACAGGAGAGGACAAAATCGAAACGACAGGTCGTGAAAAGATGGCCAGGAAGGTCTGACTAACCTTTTTCGAGAGGTAAGGAGAGTTCATGATCCTCGTGTTTGGCGGCCTTGCATAGATTCTATTTGTGGTGTAGACCGTGAAGTGGTGCGATGAAGATCGTCGGCTTAGTCTGGTCATGCATCACCTTGGATGGGTTGGGAAACATCGAGACGCTGGCTTGGCGAGTTATTGGTGTTGGTGCGGTTTGGAAGGGGGCCACAGGCATTGCGTTGGCTTGGGCTACGTACGGTGCAAGTGTGGGAATGGGATTGGTTGATGGCTTGGCGTGGCAAGCATGACGTGGACGGTGGTGCAAGGAGTGCGCGGACAGATTGGCATGGTGGGGCCAAGGCATGGCGTAGTTCTGGCAAGGAAAGCATGGCACGGACGGCTTGGCACGATGGTGGCTTGTATTTGCGGGCATGGTTGCCTCTTTTCCTTATTTGACTCACATAGGAAGTCCTTTCCGCAAGTATTATGCCCGTAGGAAGGGAGCGTTATTCCTTCTCTTCATGTCACCTTGTCGGTTTTGTTTTTTCAAATCTCGGTGCTGGCGGTAGAGAAGTAACAACGTGGACAAGCGTGTCTTAAACATGTACTTCCATGTTTTTTCACCAAACCCTAATTCACCTCACGTCCAGGCATTTCCTTATGTTCGCTGGTAGAAAACGGTTTCATTAGAATCTGATGTCACGCCTCAATCCGCGGCTAGTAGGAGTCTTTCCTTTTCGGGACTTCATCGCTCTGCTGGATATAAGAGATGATCTTGAATCCTTCATTCGCACAGGTTGTCCTGAAGTCGTGTCTATCCTCTATCCTTTATCTGGTTTTGTAGGGCATAATGGGATCTTCCAGTGACAGACGTGCCTCCAACTCTTTGGGGATATCTTTGGAATCGGAGAAAACCAGTCTTCTTCTCATGGGGAGGCGTTGAATATAATTGAATCTCTGTTCCGTGAAACTGGCAAAATTATTCGGGACATATGTTTGGAGGAAGAACGGGAAGGCGGCGAAGCATCCCAGTGCGTTGGGAGGCTTTGGTGCAATAAAACCTCTTCACGGCCCACTGTTAGGGCGGGACAATTTGCTTCTCAGTTGAAATGACAAAAGACCGAGTTTGTGAAAATTTTAGGGGAAAATCAATGTAGCTCCCCCGTCCAGGACGGTGTCATAACCCTTGGTTCTAATGTAAAATGAATCGGTAAATTCTCCTCGAAAGGTCACTGAGAAGATTTCCGAGGAAGATGATGATACTGCGGTCGATGAAACTGAAAAACTTTCGGAGTAGACGAAGAAAATGTTGTCTGTGACATTGGGGAAGTCGTGGTGGCATATGCTGGGTCGGTTGTCGAGGCGGATGTCGGTAAAGAGACGGATGTTTTTGCTGCTGAGACGACGCCCGGGTGGGATATTGAGGCTTCTATTGTTGATGTGGCTTCCGTATGGAATCTTCAATGCCTGAAAGACTGTTGGGGAAAGTGTTTGAAAGAGCTCTGACCGAGGCATTGGCGATTCGCGCATTAACTTCCAATGACTAGCTTATCCCTTTTTATTGTTTCTATTCGTCGCTTAGTTGTCCTGATGTTTTGCAGACTTATTCTTTTTTACCTTCCTTGTATTCGTGGCGAAGTTAGGGTTTCTTCAATTAGCATCCCGCTTACGGTTTCTATCTTTGAATAAAACTTCTCATTTTGAAAGAACCAAGTCTTCCATTAGAATGGGTTGATGTTTCTGGTTGTGATTGGATGGTTAATGGCTTGTCCATGATTTGGGATTTATTTGGTGTATGTTTTTTTTTTCTGAGATTCGGAAAGAAAGGTATGCTTTTGAATAAAAAACGAAACCCTAATGAAGAGGACAAACGGTGCATTCATCTCGGGAAAATAAAAATATCAAGTGAAAGGAGAAATTGTTGTAGAAAATACTAAAGGGAGAGTGATGGAAGAGAGTAGTACATCGTTTTAAAGATTGAAGTGTTTGAGCCATCGTGAGTGAATTATCACACCTCTAGGGCTGCACGTACCCGACCCAACCCGTACCCGCCGAAAAAAAACCGCACCCGATTCAACCCACATAGGCATGGGTCGACTATGGGTGAGGCACGCCAGAACCCACCGTATATTGGGTCGGTTACGGGTAGAAACTTCCGTCACCCGAACCGACCCACCCACCCGCCCAAAACTTACATATGATTCCTGACCCTTAGATTATCTAATTCTAACCTAGAATGAATTATCGCAGCCGTTGAATTGATGAATAAAAGACCTAATCTAATCACATTTTTCACGAAACCCTTCTCTTCCGTGGCCTCTTCTCTCCTTCTCAGACTCCATTCTTTTTTCTTAGCTCAGTCTCAGACTCTCTACTCTCAAGTCAGATTCACTTTGTGGATCACCGGCATCACCAAAAGCAAACCAATAACGGAAGGTAAGACTAGGAACCGCTGTAAACTTGTAGTTTTTTGATTATGTGATTTCTTGTGATTTTCAGTTTAGGGTTTATCTGTTTAGGGTGTTGCTTTTTAATTTCAGTTTGGGGTTTATCTGCTTTATGCAATCTGAGTGCTTATACTATGCTTATTTCAATTAGGGTGTGATGAATTACTTGTTTTTTATTTCAATTAGGGTACTTGTTTGATTCTTTGATTTTTTTTTGTTACAGATATAGAAATGTTCATGTGCCTGTCAAGATTGGTTTGATTTTGTATTGATACCTGTGTTGATGTCTCTGATTTTGTCTCTGTATTCAGTTAGCATGCCTGTGTTGTTGTTGATGATGCCAAAGATATGGGTTTCCATAAATTTTTTTTGTTTCCTCTGCATCGGCTTTGATGGTGTTGGCATGTCTTTGATTACTTTAGGTTGGTGTGGCTTCTAAGTTTGAGTCTTGAAGACAGCAATAAAGCCACAACTTGGCCACACACTTTAGTTTACAAGTAATCTAGATTTGTTGTTTATCTTTTCATGTTGGTCCTGTTAACTTTCGAAGTTGTGTTGATCACGTAATATCGATAGCTTCACTAGTTCTGACTTTATTATTTATGAATGAAGCTTGATTCTCTTCTTGGTGAAGGGGGATGTGTGTCTTGCTGAATTTGATTAAGAAATACGTAGAGTTAGGCTTGTGTGTTTTAAGATAGAAACCAATGACTTGCTGAATTTTAGATTTCTGGCAAAATTTCATCTTGTAGTAAAAGTTAAACTTCCAGATTGTGGAGATTTATGTGTCTTTGAATGTGTAAAGGTTTTTATCCCGTATGATAGCACTTGTTGTTGTTGTGGATGGATAAACTAAAATGTTCATTTCGCTTGCAGAGCTATTTTACTTGTTTCAAGAAATTCATATACCCTTTTATTCATTCTAATTGTTCATTTCGCTTGCAGAGCTATTTGGTGACCTTTCTGCTTCTTCCATCGTCATAGATGATTGATTCCTATTGGCTTAGACAAGGTAATGACTCCAAAGGTCATTGTCAGCAGCTTGATCTTTCTGATTTCATTGTTTTTATGTTCATCTTTGTTATTGTAACTAATTTACATACTTTGTTTTATTTCAGGCTTTCAGCGCATTCAGAGGTAAAACATCCATATCTTTTTTGCTGGTTGCTTTATATGATCTTAGGCTTTAGTATAGTAGGCAATACTCAATACTCAATAGTAATGCACTCTTTTATCTTTTGATCTTTGAACAATTGAACTCTGTTCTTGTTATTTTTAGCTTTATCACTTTGGAGTTTGCAACTTTGCATCAACATCTTACTTCTCTGGATTTTTATTATGTAAACACTTTGTCAGTGACTGTAACTGTATTACTGTAAATCTGTAATGTTCATTTTATTTTATGGTGGGTAACCCACCACCTACCCGACCCAACCCGCCGTAATGTGGGTCGGGTGAAAACTGACCCAGTGTGATGTTGGGTCGGTTGCGGGTGACAACTTCTGTTACCCGCCATCAGTGGATTGGGTGGTGGGTGAGACCAAAACCGACCAAAACCTACCCATGTGCAGCCCTACACACCTCCCAGCTTGTCTGTGTTGATGAGCTTGCAGTAACCCCCAGAAGGACGTCTTCCACCAGATATGGCTCGTCTTCTTTTTCCTTGGGTGAATCGGTCCGAACAGGTATCGTCATCTTCCCGACTTGAAACGAGTTGGATTTGACCACCATATATACGATTTGAAACGAGTTCGGGTGTTGTGTAACCGCTTGAATCCTGGTCTCGTCGGTTTCGATTGAAGCTTCCAAATTCTTTGCAAAGCGTTTGAATGGCCCAGCGCCCCAATCACATCTCTTGAAAGCTTTCGCGCCGGTAATCGCGCTGAGTCCCCATGACAGAATAAGAGAAGAAATGACTGGTTGCAGAGAATATCATTCGGACAAACTTACTTTCATTTGGAACCTATGAGTTAGCGCTAACGAGTCTTCTCCAGGTGACCGGGTTCCATCGGTAGCTCGTTGATGCGGCAGCAGGTGGGAAGGTTTGTTGGAGATTCTTTCGGGCGTTGACATCGGTAGAGGGGATGTTCCCAATTTCGTATTGTTGTCGAGTATCCACAAGTACCCCAATCATGTTGTAACCTAGTTCTTTGACAATGTGGAATTTTCTATGCGTTATAGCGTCTCCCATCCTGATATCGAGGTTAATGTAGCCGTACGCGTTCAAGGATTCCCCTCCCGGGCTCTCAATCACGGATGGGAAATGGATAGCCTCTTGTTTCGTAAATCCCGCAAGTTTCACAGTCTTGAAGGTAACAGTGTTGAAGTCAGAGGCCGCATCGATTAGCGTGTTGCCGAATTCAATACCTCTTAAATAAGACGTGGTCAGCAATCCCCAGTTGTCTTTTTCGATTCCGCTTCCTGAGAGAGCTTGGTCTCTTGGTGTGGCTTCCTTAGTGGGAAAAATCCGTTTTCCCGACACGACACGATTGAGAGCCGTGAAGATATCTTGGCGCTGTACCTTGGAAAGGTAGATAATTTCGCATACGTGTTGTATCATGGATCGTACAGTCTCGTGCATGGAGTCTCCACAATTCCTCACCGGAAGTAAGTCTCGATGTACTCCCTCGTTTCCTAGCTGAAGTTCCCCTGCCTCTATCTTTTCTTTGAAAATATGTTTTAGTCTGTTTGCAATCACTGGTTGGGTGATGAATTAATTTGTGGTAGTGGCAGTATTTGGGGTTTGCCATCTCGGCCTCAGTCGGTGGGCGTCTGGGAGATGGTAGTCTGATAACATCATCTTGAATCCATGCTTCTAAGAGATCGATCACCTCCTCAATGGGAAACGGGAAATCCAGGGCATTTCCTTCATCTTCGTGATGACGCATGGGATCTTTAGCGTCGGCCTTCCGTGGCGAAGTTTCTCGTTGTGCTGGTGCTTCGTGTTTAGGCTGTTGGTATGCAGCTGGGGCATTCCTTTTTCCTCCCTCGTTTACTACGCTCACAAATGAGGGACCAGCGTTGTACTGCTTGTTGATGAGACGTCTATTCCCGCGAGTTTCGCGCACGTCTTCGGTTCTGGTTGGTCTAGCTCTTTCTAATAATGCTGGTGCTGTCGTTGGTGATCGCATGGCAGCTTCATGGAGCTCATAGAATGTCTGGAAACGCAGGTTCTCTAGCAAGGCACGGTAAATGGGAGCCATACCGTTGATGCATGAATTCACCAGTTGTTGTTCGGTCACGTTTGGGTCATGACAGTGTAGTGCTTGAACCCTGAATCTCTTGACAAAATCATTTGGATGTTCGTTGTCCCATTGGTACATCCTTCCTAGGTCCGAGAAGGTAACTTGCTCAGACACAAAGAAGTACTTTTTGTAAAATGCGGTAACCATGCCACCCCAGTTGGGGATGCTTTTTGGAGCGATGTTGTTGTACCATGTGTATGCTCTTCCGGTAAGCGATTTCGAAAACTCCCTCAGACGAAGAACGTGATTGTATTCATGTTCTCCTAGGGACTCCAAGAATCGAGAGACATGCTCACGTGCATTTACGGTGCCATCGTACATGGTGAATTGAGGAGAGGAGTATCCTATTGGAAGAGGAATTCTTTATACTTCAGGTGGGTAAGGAGGTTGATGCTGATGCATGTCTATTTCATCATTCTTGATTCGATTCCGGAGAAGTTGCTCCAGATCCTCTCGTGTGACAAAATTGGGCTGCTGATTTCTTTCCAATGGGGTTCCTCGTCCGTGGAGATGCGTTCCGTCGAGGTGCTGGCGCCAGGATGTTGAAGGCGTCTCTCATTGGCTCTGGAGGGCGTGACTCCTGTGGCAGCCGTTCTGTCAGGACTTTGAGAAAAACAAGTACTTCTTTCTGTGTCGAGACCATGTCCGTCTGGGCTCTAACGATAACTTCCTGTCGTTCCATCAAATCAGCGATGGTGACATAGGGTCGGCTTCCTCTAATTCCTCTGGTTTCTCGTTCCGTTGGTGGGGTAATTGGAGTCTTAGTGGCGGTTGGAGGCTCCATGCTTGACGAAGCGTTAGGAGCGGTAGCGGCAGCTCTGGCCCTGGTGATTGGCGACGTAACGCCTGAAGGAGCGCCTTCAGTACTTCCAGGATTAGCAAGTTGCGCAGGAACATTAGAGGCGACAGCGGATCTGGCCCTGGTGATTGGTGGTGTTACACCTGAAAGAGTGCTTTCGGTGCTGCTGGGGTCAGTAGGCGGCGTAGTGATGCCATTGGAAGTAGCATTAACACCAGGGACAGATTCCGCGTTGGTGTTCTCGGCGGCTGATCCGGATCTGGGTTCCACCATGTTGGAGTTGGAAGTGAAAGGTGATATCGGAAATTTGGAAGTTGATATTGCAACCGAGAGATTGATCTCCCACTGTGGTCGCCAATTGTTTGAGGGTGAAAACGATTTCTGCTGATTTTGGTAATTTCGGGTGTGTGGGTGAGAAACGAGTTTAAACCTTAAACAATGTACTGCAAGGGAGTAATTTAGATTCGAGAGAACAATCTGTACAAATCCGGCCTAAACCAAGAAATCGCCGTTCTAGACTTGCTTCGGTCACAACGTGAAGGAGATGGGTTGGTTTTGGGGAGGGAAGTGAAGAGATTGTTGAGACCAGAATAGTTGATTCTGGAAGAGTAGTTGTTTCACGACTTGTATCAGAAAGTGGGAAGCTAACATATGGAATGCTAGCACATATTTTCTGAGTGTTGTATCCTCTTGACCTGAACTTGTTCTTCGATGGAAATAGGTAATGCCTATTTATACCAGTCGAAGTGAAACCTACTCTGGTTTCATTTAGAAATGGAAAACGGGTGAGTAAATAGGAGGAGGTGGTAACCGGTAACACCTGGAATTGATGTTCCATAAAAGAAAGCGTTTCACCATTACTCCCTGTATTTACTAACCGCCTCATCCTTATGACACTGTCTTATAACGGGCGTATTGTACGTCGCACGCTGTAAACCGCCAAGACAATACCCAATGAGCATCCCCCAGTTTGTGACATGTGTTGAAGTCTCGAGAGATTTCGTGGAAAATATGTAGCATGTTGTTGTTGTCTTGCAAGTTGAGCTTGGGAGACTTTCCGACTCGGTGGTGACCTTCAACAGTCGAGATTTTGCATCTTAAGAGGAAAGGTAGCCGTTGATTATTATAACCCTTCGTTTGGTAACCAGTCGCATGAAAGCATGATCAGTATGGCTTCAATATGGCCTAGTTTAGGCACGACCAAAAGTTAGGGTTTTGGATTTGTTTAGGCGCGACCAAACTAGGGACAAAGGTTGCCATGCGTTAGCTGGTAACCTTGGACGGCTAAGATCTGCATCTTAGATGAAAACGTGGCCGTTGATTGTTGCAGACCTTTGTTTTGGTAGCCAGTGGCATGAAAGCATGATCAGTATGGCTTTAATATGGCCTAGTTTAGGCGCGGCCAAAAGTTAGGGTTTTGGCTTTGTTTAGGCGCAACCAAACTAGGGCCAAAGGTTGCCATGCGTTAGCTGGTAACCTTGGGCAGCTAAGATCTGCATCTTAGATGAAAAAGTGGTCGTTGATTGTTGCAGGCCTTCGTTTTGGTAGCCGCATAGGAAATACCGGCATGGTATGGCGCGACAAGGTGGTTGGCATGCCATTGGCACATGTGGCATGGCATGCCTTGGCGCGGTTTGGCGTGGCCAAAACTAGGGTTTTGGGACAAAGGTTACCATGCGTTGTTTGGCGACCTTGGACGGCTAAGATTTGCATCTAAGATGGAAGGGTGGCCGTTGATCATCGCACGCCTTCGTTTTGGTAGCCGCATAGGGAAGGCCGGCATGGTATGTGGTTGGCATGCCATTGGCACATGTGGTGCGGCTGGCATGGTTGGCATGCCTTGGCGCGGAGGTGCGGCTGGCATGGTATGCCATTGGCACAGTGGTGCGGCTGGCATGGTTGGCATGCCTTGGCGCAGAGATGTGGATGGCGTGGTCTGCCATTGGCACAGTGGTGCGGCTGGCATGGTTGGTATGCCTTGGCGCGGTAGCATGAGAATTAGGGGTTGGCATAGATGATGTCAGTCAGTGTTAAGGGTTCTTCCGTGGAACATGACCCCTGTAAAAAAAAGGGTACCCCGGTAATTCTTACGTAGGCATGCTGATTTATTCAATAAATGTGCTAATGGTCATAGTGACGTCATGTCAGATGTACAATTTTACGATTTTGATCCTAAGCTAAAAACCACCATCAACAACCACATAGTTGCGTGTTCTGATCTTACTTTGTTCTATCGTATTGAGTATTATATTCTCTAAGATTTTCTCGAGATTCAATCTCCGATAGGTAAGATAAAAAGTAATTACAAAGCTCTTCGTCTCATTCTTTGTGATTTCACAATATCTTGTTCCGCTACCATATGGTTAAGATTATTGTGAGGTGATTGATATTACCAGGATGTTCTTTGGGAATATAAGTCTGGTGTATCAATTGTTTCTTGTTCACCTTGATTTATAAAAAAACAGAACAAAAACTCGTAGGTATTTCTGTGGGAGACAGATTTATCTATTCAATAGACTTTATCTGAACAAATCTGTGTGAGACATATTTGTTTATCAAGTCTTCGACTTTGGGTCGTATCAACTCTTAGTTGTGGGTGAGATCAGCTAATGGAATATGCGTAGAGTCCTGTTGGGATTCAGAGGCGTAAGGAACGCGATTATACCTTAATTAGTGTGAGATTGGTTAGGGATCAACTACATTTCAGTCCGAAGTTAACTTGTAGTAAGCTAGAGTCTGTAGCAGTTTAATACAACCTGGTGTTCAAATCTGGACTAGGTTCCCGGGGTTTTCTGCATTTGCGGTTTCCTCGTTGACAAAATTTCTGGTGTGTCTGTGTTATTTCTTTTCCGCATTATATTTTATATAATTGAAATATCACAGGTTGTGTGCAGTTCAATCTATTAGATAATCCGATCTTTGGTTTTTGATATAAATTGATTGGTACCGTTCAAGTTGTTTCTTATAATAATGGGGCTCACGGATTTCTATCTATTTGATTTGCTGATTACATTGAGAAACAGAAATATAACTCTTGGATGTATTTTCCTTGAGTGAGTCTGATTGTCTAGTTGATTCTCTTGGAAATATACTGGAGTTAGTCCATACAGATTGCCTAAAAGAAATATTGGGTGTGGTTGTTAGACCCCCACTTTTTTAATTGGTATCAGAGCAGGCAAACGCTATAAACCTAATAAGTTTGTATTTGACTGATCCCTAAAGTCTGTCCTTATGGTAAATTACTTTGGGAAACTTGGTCTAGGCATCTGTAACGTACGCCAGAATTTCTTAAAGATTATTCAGAGCTTATTCTCTACAAGACCTCTGGTCTCTCAAGATAATCTCATGCCATCTAAGACAGTGGGAAACTTAGATGATGGAAAATAATCTAAAGAAAAAAAATAAAAGTTATGCTAAGAAAAATTGTTCGAGAAAACGTGGTCAAATCTCAAGGATATGAAATCTCACTAGATTATTTCTTAATCTTTTTGAGGAATATTATCATGATGGACCAATTGACAAAGATCTATTTAAAGCTTTTGAATGTGTTTTTAAATTCTTAGAAAAATTTAATTCGATTGAGAAGAAGAATCGTTCTGATAGAAGTTCCATACCTGTCAAATCATGTATTCATGATGTACGAACTAAGCTTGCTACCAACTCATGTGAAATTGATAAAAAAAAATCTGGTGAGTTTGGTGTAGGTTCCAATTGTCGGAAAACGTCATTCCTTGTTCATAAAAAAAAGGAGTTAAAAAGTTCTATTAACCCTGAGTATCATCATTACTATGATTATACTTCTGGTACATTTCACAAATATCAATCGAAGACGTTGCATGAGGTTCACTTTGCACATCTAGCCTCTTCGTAACAAGCTTGGGTCTGCCCCATTTATATATAACTTGAGATGGGGAAAGTAACGGTTTGATTAATTTTGTGATTGGGTTAATTTCTTATTTTTCTTTGGGAAAAAACTCCTTGACAATATTCTTCTCAATCTGTCTACCCCAGGTTAAAAAAATTGATGTAGTTTTTATACTATCCTTTTACAGCACTATGTTGATTTTTTTTCCACAATGTGCGAACATTGATTGTCGAACATTTTAGAAATCCTGCTTTCCTTTTGTGGGTCTCGGTTCATGATTGGATCCAATCCCATTAATGGGGATATAAGAATTGTGGTACGCGTACCCTTCTCCTTCATTCTCTTGTACGCGTACGTGAACAATTCTAGGGTTCATGTATCATCTCCATTAAAAACTTCTTTGGAGGTACAAGGGGGGTTTTCTTAATCTTCAAGAAGCATATCAAGTAAGTTTTTTCTTCTCTTTGTTCTCTCTATTTTTAGATCTCATGGGGAATTTCAAAGTTTCAAAAAATTTGGATTCATCTTGTTCTAGCATGATTATACCTAAAAATCAATATTCTATTAGAATTAGATTTATCAATGATTCTAATAGTAAGATCTTTGAAAGGATTTTTTCTAGTGGTTTCATTCTAGGAATGAAATTGGAAATGTTTAATGGTCATAAAGAAGATTTGGTTTTTTTTGAAAAATATAATCTTGGAAACGTTTTTAATGGTATTGGTGAAGGTTTTGACACGCTCACAAGAATCTTCTATGCTAACATCCATGATGTGGATCTTAATGACATGGAATTCAAGACCATGATAAATAGAAAAATGATTCTTGTTAATAAGAGTTGATTTCAAGGATTGCCAAAATTCCTTTGGGTAATTTTCGCCTTCCTAGACCAAGGGAAGAAATACCATCATATGAAACCATTTCTAATGGTCTTTGTGACAAGAGTGTTGATTTGGATTGAAGGGAAATTTCCTACTAATTATTTTAGTCTTGCTTTGATATCTTTCGGAAAACTTGGTATATCTAATCTTTGTCCCTCCATAATTGAGAACTCTCGGTGGAGTCGTGAGTTTGCGGTGTTAGTCGATTTCCTTGAATTGTGTTCTCGAAGTCTTGATATTTGTGGATTCATCATTCTTCAAATGCTCCCAATGACGTCATCCAACAAGGAGTTAGCTTTCCTTGCTCAATTGAGCAAATTTGTCGAGCATACTATATTGCTCCTATTGGAAATTCTATTAGAACTCCAAAACTTGTTCGTCCTTGTACTTTCAAACATATGAAGGAGAATGCTTTCAAATGACAAAGATGTGACTCCCTTGACGGTTTATTGTGATCCTACCACCTTGATTCTTCTTCATCGAATTTATAAGGGTGTGTGGAAGATCAATTCCAAGATAAAATGTGTGCAAGAACAATTACGTGTGATTGCTACTAAGTTTCCTGAAATCAAGGAAGATATGGATATTCTTCAAGCCTCTTGGATGATTTCCGATGATGAAGATGACGATTAAATTCTTTATCTCTTGTTGTTTTGATTTGTCTAGGAAACTTCTTATGAGAATTTATTCTTTTGTTTTAAGAAGGATAACTAGGGTTTGGAATAACAATTATTGTGACTACACATTGCTATTGCCAACGATTTTCATCTTGCAATGTTTTTAGATTTATTTATTTAAATTCTGAAGTTTATTTGGAAGATGATTTTGCAGTATTAATCTTTATTGGTTTTATATATTGCAAAGAATTGTTATGGGATATGTGTGTTTGCATCCGTGAACTATGATTGTCCCATATATGTCAAAAGTTAAGTCTATTATGTCATTATGCAAATATTGATGGAAAATAGAATGAACTTTGATGTCAAAGATTAATTCTATGGTATCATTATGCAAATACTAATGAAAAATAGAATGAATCTTTGAATATTCCGCAGTATTGATCTTTTCCTGATCCAATTCTATGTGAATGTACTATACGGCTCCGTAAGTTTTCTTATGTTGAGCATTTCCGATTAAATTAATCATTGAGCTTCTCTCGTGGTTAATTTAATTGAGTTTTCTGAATACAAATTCATGTTTCATGTAATTTATTAATGTCCAAATAAATCCTTCTTTTCTTGTAAAAATAAGGTCGCTCTTGTTGTTCTTTCGGGAATGACATTTTATGGGGGAGAGTTCTTATTTGAACTTGCGCTTAATTGCAAAATCTTTGTCGGGAGTGCGGATGTGGAATATTGTAGGAGTTATCTTGTATCTTTATAAACTCCTTGATGAATATACTAAGTTTCGACTATGTGAAATCATCGATACAAAATTGATATGTTCTGTTTTATTCATGAAGTATCTCTATGAGAATTTCATTATGATCCCGCTAGTTTTTGTACCTTTGCCAATTTATATTGACAAAAAGGAGGAGAATTATTGTGTAGTTCACACTACAAATACAAGAAACTAGTCAAATGATTCACTAGTTTCTAATCTTAAATCCCTTGGAGAATGAGGCACAAAAGGCCTCCAATCCAAGCAATGAAAGTCTTATATTGGTACCTAAGAGGCCTAAGGAGAGCTAGGTCTCATGACAAGTTAAAGTCTCTCATTAAACAATTTAATCCTTCAATAGTATGGGTAGATGAACCTAAATTAAGTTGTAATGTTTCTTTTTTCAATAAGCTAAATTTACCAGGTATGCAAAGTATGGTTATTCACAATTCTGTTTCAAATAAAAAAGGTAACATTTGGTTATTTTGGAATCAAAATTTATCTGCTCCTTCAGTAATTTCTATGTCTAGTCAAATGATCACAGTTGTAATTGGTGGAGTTCTAGTTTCTGGTGTTCATGCCCATGTTGGTGTTGTTCAAAGAAGGTACTTATGGTCTGAAATGGAACAAATCAATATGATGCAAATGCCTTGGCTTGTCATAGGGGATTTTAATGTTATTACTTTAGTTGAAGAAAAAGTAGGTGGAAAAAGTCCTAATAAAAGATCAATGTTAGACTTCACTTCTTGTTTGGACAACTGTGAGCTTTTGCAAGTACAAAAAACAGGTTTAGCTTATTTCTGGTCAAATTGTCAACAAGGTAATAAGAGAATACTGTGTAATTTGGATAGAGATGTATTTAATCATTTATGGTTGCAGAAATATGAATCTTGGAGTTATAAAGTGGGCTTAAGAGTTGCTTCAGATCGCTCACCACTATTGGGAGGTTGTACTCAAATTCCTAAGCCTAAAAATGTGCCTATGAAGTTTCAACAGATGTGGCTTTCACATCCTAATTTTATGGAAGTAGTTGATCATTGCTGGTCAGAGGAGGTGCAAGGAGACAGCCTTTTTGTTCCAACAAAAATTGAAGAAACTGAAGAAAGTACTCAAAGAATGGAATTGGAGTGTATTTGGTAACAAACCATGTTGCAGTCTGATGAAAATCCTTTTGATGAAGAAACTTTAAATAACTTGGTTAATGCTCAGAATAATCTTAATTCTAAAGAAGTGCAGCTCAATACTTTTCTCAAGCACAAAGCAAGAATAAATTGGTCAAAGAAGGGGCAGCTAATACTGGTTTTCTTCATGCTAATCTCAAGATAAAACAAGGAACGAACTTTATTTGTGAATTAGAAGATATTAATGGTGATATTATTTCAGATCAAGAGAAGATAGCTGACAATTTGGTGCATCATTTGGAAAATAAATTTAAACATCAACAAATGGAAGTTTGTGACTCTTTGTTAGATGTTATTCCTAAATTAATTACAAATGAGGATCAAGTTATGTTAAATCAATGTCCAGGTGAAGAAGAAATTAAGTCAACAATTTTTTGCATGGATCGACATAGCTCTCCTGGACCTGATGGTGTTACTGGTTGGTTTTACAGATCTTGTTGGCACATCATAAGCAAAGATCTTGTCCAAGCCATTCAATTCTGTTGGAAAAGTAAGTTCATCCCAAAAGGTTTGAACTCAAATCTTTTAGTGTTACTTCCAAAAGTTGAGGGTGCAAGAAATCCTAACCAGTTTAGACCAATTGGTCTTAGCAATGTTAGTTTTAAGATCTTCACAAAGATAATTGCTACTAGAATGGGCACTCTTATGGATAAATTAATTTCACCACAACATGCAGCTTATGTGAAAGGGAGATGTATCCAAGAGAAGATTCTATTGACTTCAGAAATGGTCAATGAAATGAAAAAGAAAAGAAGATGTGGAAATGTTGGGCTTAAAATTGACATATCTCAGGCATATGATTCAGTAAGTTGGAAGTTTTTATTTCAAGTGCTAATGAAATTTGTCTTTTCAGAAGAATGGTGTGAATGGTTGCATATATTATTCCAATCAGCCAAGATATCTGTCATGATAAATAGGGGCCCTTGTGGATTTTTCTCTGTGGGAAGGGGATTAAGGCAGGGTGAACCTCTTTCCCTAATTTTATTTGTTTTAATGGAGGAAGTTCTTAGCAGGCAACTAACACAAGTTTTCAAGGATGGTAAGGTCAAGCCAATAGTGGTAAGGAAGGGCATTCATGCAACACATATGTTTTTTGCAGATGATGTTTTCATTTTTTGCAATGGAGAAAAGAGAATTCTTATAAATCTTATGAAATTATTAGAAGATTACCAATGCAGCTCAAGTCAAGTTATTAATAGAAACAAGAGCAAATTATTTGTGGATGGTGCTTCAGATCAAAGGAAGGTTATAATTAAAAATATTTTGCAAATGGAGCTAAGTAACTTTCCAGACAAGTATTTGGGAGTAATACTTATTGCAGGTAGAGTAAAAACTAGCACTGTGTGGCCAATGGTGGAAATGATGCAACATAAATTAGCTTCATGGAAAGGCAGATTATTATCCTTCCAAGAAAGACTGGTCCTAGTTAAATCTGTTATTTGTAGCATGCCAATGTGCAACATGGAAGCGTACAAGTGTCCATCTTCAGTGATAAAAATTTGTGAAATAATCATAAGAATTTTTATTTGGTCAGGTGGTGGAGAAACAAGAAAATATACTTCCTTTTCTTGGAAGAAAGCTTGCACTCCTTATAATGAAGGTGGATTAGGTATTCAAAGATTAGAAATTATGAACAAGGCTTTACTCATGAAAATGATGTGGAAAATTCAAAAGTTAGATGAAGATTGGGCTCAATTCTTCAAAGCTAAATATCAAGATAAAAATGGCCAATGGAATACAAATTGGCAGCTTTCTTCAGTTTGGCAAGGACTAAAATGGGCATGGAATTCTCTTAAGGAAGATATAAGGTGGAATATAGGGGATGGACAAATAATTTATGTGTGGTTTGACACTTGGATTAGTGATAGTCTTTCGATTGATCAAGTAGGATTCACATTTTTTGTTAAGGCCAATTTAAAGTTAAAAGTCTCTGACTTATTGGTAGAAGGCAGGTGGTCTTTATCTGCAGAACTTAAACAAATAATTAAAGCTACATTAATGACAATAGTTGCAGGTGGAGTGATGAACTTATATGGATTGGCAATTGTTTGAGGGTGAAAACGATTTCTGCTGATTTTGGTAATTTCGGGTGTGTGGGTGAGAAACGAGTTTAAATCCTAAACAATGTACTGCAAGGGAGTACTTTAGATTCGGGTGTGTGGGTGAGAAGAGTGTGTTGAGACCAGAATAGTTGATTCCGGAAGAGTAGTTGTTTCACGACTTGTATCAGAAAGTGGGAAGCTAACAAATGGAAAGCTAGCAAAATATTTTCTGAGTGTTGTATCCTCTTGAACTGAACTTGTTGATCGGTGGAAATAGGTAATGCCTATTTATACCAGTCGAAGTGAAACATACTCTGGTCTCATTAAGAAATAGGAAACGGGTGAGTAAATGGGAGGAGGTGGTAACCGGTAATGCCTGGAATTGATATTCCATAAAAGAAAGCGTTTCACCATTACTCTCTGTATTTACTAACCGCCTCATCCTTATGACACTGTCTTATAACGGGCGTAGTGTACGCCGCACGCTGTAAACCGCCAAACCAATACCCAATGAGCATCCCCCAGTTTGTGACATGTGTTGATGTCTCGAGCGTTTTCGTGGAAAACATGTAGCATGTTGTTGTTTTCTGGCAAGTTGAGCTTGGGAGACTTGCAAACTCGGTGGTGACCTCCGACGGTCGAGATTTTGCATCTTAAGCGGAAAGGTAGCCATTGATTATTGTAACCCTTCGTTTGTTAGCCAGTGGCATGAAATCATGATCAGTATGGCTTTAATATGGCCTAGTTTAGGCGCGGACAAAAGTTAGGGTTGTGGCTTTGTTTAGGCGCGACAAAACTAGGGCCAAAGGTTCCCATGCGTTAGTTGGTAACCTTGGACGGCTAAGATCTGCATCTTAGATGAAAAAGTGGTCGTTGATTGTTGAAGGCCTTCGTTTTGGTAGCCAGTGGCATGAAAGCATGATCAGTATGGCTTTAATATGGACTAGTTTAGGAGCGGCCAAAAGTTAGGGTTTTGGCTTTGTTTAGGCGCGACCAAACTAGGGCCAAAGGTTTCCATGCGTTAGCTGGTAACCTTGGACGGATAAGATCTGCATCTTAGATGAAAAAGTGGTCGTTGATTGTTGCAGGTCTTCGTTTTGGTAGCCTCATAGGGAAGGCCGGCATGGTATGGCACGGCAAGGTGGTTGGCATGCCATTTACACATATGGCATGGCATGCCTTGGCGCTATTTTGCTTGGCCAAAACTAGGGTTTTGGGCCAAAGGTTACCATGCGTTGTTTGGCGACCTTGGACGGTTAAGATTTGCATCTAAGATGGAAGGTGGTCGTTGATCATCGCACGCATTCGTTTTGGTAGCCGCGTAGGGAAGGCTGGCATGGTATGGCGCGACAAGGTGGTTGGCATGCAATTGGCACATGTGGCATGGCATGCCTTGGCGCGGTTTGGCGTGGCCAAAACTAGGGTTTTGGGCCAAAGGTTACCATGCTTTGTTTAGCGTCCTTGGACGGCTAAGATTTGCATCTAAGATGGAAGTGTGGTCGTTGATCATCGCACGCCTTCATTTTGGTAGCCGCATAGATAAGGACGGCATGGTATGACACGACAAGGTGGTTGGCATGCCATTGGCCCATGTGGAATGGCATGCCTTGGCGCGGTTTGGCGTGGCCAAAACTAGGGTTTTGGGACAAAGGCTACCATGCGTTGTTTGGAGACCTTGGACGGCTAAGATTTGCATCTAAGATGGAAGTGTGGCCGTTGATCATTGCACGCCTTCGTTTTGGTAGCCGCATAGGGAAGGCCGACATGGTATTGCGCGGCAAGGTGGTTGGCATTCCATTGGCACATGTTTCATGGCATGCCTTGGCGTGGTTTGGCGTGACCAAAACTAGGGTTTTGGGCCAAAGGTTACCATGCATTGTTTGGCGACCTTGGACGGATAATATTTGCATCTAAGATGGAAAGGAGGCCATTGATCATCACACGCATTCGTTTTGGTAGACGCATAGGGAAGGCTGGAATGGTATGGCGTGGCAAGGTGGTTGGCATGCCATTGGCACATGTGGTGAAGCTAGCATGGTTGGCATGCCTTGGCGCGGAGGTGCGGCTGGCATGGTTGGAATGCCATTGGCACATGTGGTGCGGCTGGCATGGTTGGCATGCCTTGGCGCGGAGGTGCGGCTGGCATGGTTGGCATGCCTTGTTTCGGAGATGTGGCTGGCATGGTTGGCATTCCTTGGCGTGGAGATGTGGCTGGCATGGTCTGTTATTGGCACAGTGGTGCGACTGGCATGATTGACATGCCTTGGCGCAGTAGCATGAGAATTAGGGTTTGGCATAGATGATGTCAGTCAGTGTTAAGGGTTCTGCCATGGAACATGACCCATGTAAAAAAAAAAAGGGTACCCCGATAATTCTTACGTAGGCATACTGATTGATTCAATAAATGTGCTAATGGTCATAGTGACGTCATGTCAGATGTAAAATTTTATGATTTTGACCCTAAACTAAAAACCACCATCAACAGCAATCTGCAAGGCTCATTTTCAATTCATGATGATGTTCAGAAGATCAAATATAAAGAACCCACTTTACATTGGACAAAGTTTGTCCGGAATTCAGTCATCCATCCTAGTGTGGAAAGTAATATATGGAAGATTATTCAGGGTGTATATATATCTAGATGATTCCATCATGGTGAAGAAAGGATATGAGATGGTTTCTAGATGCTGCATTTGTGAGGAAGCTCAAGATAGCATGAATCATCTTTTATGGGAGTGTAGTTTCAGTGTAACAATTTGGAAGTGGATACGCTCATTCTTTCATTTTTATTAGCCAATATTTTTAATGATGTATGGAGAATAGCTAAAAATAAAAGCCCATTGATTCAACAAGTATGGCTAACTACAGCATGCATTATTCTCAAGGAATTGTGGTTCTAGAAGAATAAGAAATTTTTTGAAGAAATTAAACCAAATAGTTCCAGTTTCAAGAGCAGAGTAATGAAGCTGATAATAGAAGGGGGTTTAAGAATTTCTGGCAATAAATGGAACCAAAATTATGACCTGCATATCATTGCAGTATTCCAGTTGGGCATTAGGAATTCCAGATTTCAGAGCATCAAAGAATGTCATTGGCTTCCTCCAGATCCTGATTTTACTATATTCTGTTGTGGTGGATCTTCTTTGGGCAATCCTGGAGCTGCAGGCTTTGGAGTTGTTGTCAGAGATCACCATTGTCAGGTACTTGGCACTCTAACTGGGGGTATTGGTATTGCTTCTAATTACATTGCAGATAATTATGCTGTTATATGTGCTCTGGAATTGGCAATTGAATGGGGTAAACAGAAAGATATGATTGTCTCTGATTCTAAAAACGGTAGTTAATAATTTTTTTTAAGGAAAAGTGCCATGGTTTATAAGAGGAAGATGGAAAAATGCAGTAAGGAAGCTATCTCAAATCAGATATGAGCATTGTTACAGGGAAGTGAATTTTTCTGCAGATGGAATTGCTAAAAGAGGTGCATCACTAGCACCAGGTGAAAGAAAAATTTGCATTGATAGACCTTCTTCTCTAGTTAGAGTTGAAATGCCTAATGTAAATTATTACATATTTAGCTAAAAATGTTGTTTGGGCCTTGAGTGGGCTTTAGTGGTGTTACATTTGGTTCTTGTTTTCTGTTTTTTCTTTTTTTTTTCAAATTCTTGATGTAATATCCTTTTATTATTAATAATAATTCATGTGATTCAAAAAAAAAAAACTATACAAATACACATGGTTTACGGATCATTATGTAAGGGGGAGTAGTTTTCATTGTGAGATGAAGTATTGACTAAGGGGGAGTGATACATATCACCATAGTATTATTGTCAAAGTTGTGATACGTACAATTGAAATTTGATGTTGTGTGATAATACTATGACACTGTATAACAATAATTGAGAACATCTGTTTTTTTTATTATTATGGCTATGGATCTTCAACAACTATGATGCTAAGTTGAAACCGTTCAGAAACACTGGAGTACTTGGAAGTGACGAAGATTTCGAGTAATATTGAAGAACCAAGGAAGTCAAGAATTTGGATGAGAATCTACAAAGTTTATTTATTTTGTAATCCATATGCATTGATAGTTTTGTCAGTAAAATTGACAAAGGGGGAGATTTTTAGAGCACTGCTAGGTGGAACTCGCAAGCGTTGCTATCTCAAGCTTGTTTGTCAAGTTTAGTTGTCAAAAATATAAGTCTTGATTTCTAGTCCACTTATAGCTATGTCTCGGATTAGGATAGAATGTGTAGTTGAGCTTTAAACTTCACGACGTTCATCGATTGAAGACGAAGAACTACTAAGGGGAGCTTGTGGAACTTCATCAACAATAGTTATGTGGAGACTTGAAGTCAACTATCACTCAGAAGTCTATTTCTATCCTATCTCCTATTGAGAAAAAAGTCATATAGCTATATAGACTTTACTTTATACACATTTGATATTTCGAGCTGAGTTTAAATCGCTTATATATTTCTCAAAATATGTGTTGTTAAGATTTCGCTTTAACCAAGTTCATCTTTTATTCTTGACGAAAGTCAAAAGATGGTCATGTGAAAATCGTCTGGTAACATCTAATATGATTTGTGTGAGACAGTCATTTGATGTAGACTCGGAATGTTTCGTATTGATCATTTGATCACTTGAAAATTTCTTTGAAGCTAATAATTTGTGTGAGATAACTATTATCATCTTCTAAGAATGTTTCAATGATTAAAATGGGGTTTAGACCAATTAACCATTGATTGGATATAGCACATTATGCGTACTTATATGCTAATTGTTGCATGTATATTCCAAGTCTGGGAGTTTAGTATGCATACCCGTATGCGTACTGATTCAACAGTTGAAGTCCGATAACATAGTATGCTTACCCGTATGCGTAAGGATTTCAACTGAGTTCGGTCGTGAACGACATTATGCGTACCCGTTTGCATACTGACGAATAGACCAGGTCCGGGAATTCTAGGTATGCGTACCTGTTTGCATACTTGAGTGGGTTAAGTTCTAAAATCGGTTTTTCATGAATAAATACATTTATATAATAAGGAATACAATCTTTGAAAACCGTGGCTATAATGTTCATGAATTGATTCGAGTGAATCAAAAACGATTTTGATTCAATTATGTATTGTATACTTCTATGATAATATAAACAATTGAACAACTCTACAACTAGTTTCATTTGAGTCATTTGAACTAGTTGTGATTAATATGAACAAGTTTGATATGAAAGTGTTCATATGGACAACTTTGGTTAACTATTGTTGAGCCAACTAAGTGTACACGTTTAGGTACAGTTACTTATATCTAAATATAATTACATTTCATTTGTGTGTAACAATCTAATACAATCTAACGGCTGAAATATATTAGCTTGAATATAATCAGGTTTTCATATAACGGTGAATATTGAATGTTTTGTTACCAAGATAATATTGATTGCAAAACCTGATTTGAAGACTATATAAGGGAGAACTCTAGCAACTGGGAAACTTAATCCCCATACCTCATTTGTGATACTAGTTGCGACTAGAGTCGATTCTCCTTTAACCTAGGTTTTCTAAAACCATTATAGGTTAACGACTTAAAGACTTCATTAGGATTCTGAAGCCAGACCCAACTATTTTCTCTGTAGTTGCGCGTTCTGATCTTACTTTATTCTATCGTATTGAGTAATATATTCTCTAAGATTTACTCGAGATTTAATCTCCGATAGGTAAGTGTTTGAGGGTGAAAACGATTTCTGCTGATTTTGGTAATTTCGGGTGTGTGGGTGAGAAACGAGTTTAAACCCTAAACAATGTACCGCAAGGGAGTAATTTAGATTCGAGAGATCAATTTGTACAAATCCGGCCTAAACCAAGAAATAACCGTTCCAGACTTGCTTCGGTCACAAGGTGAAGGAGAAGGGTTGGTTTTGGGGAGGGAAGAGGAGAGAGTATTGAGACCAGAATAGTTGATTCTGGAAGAGTAGTTATTTCACGACTTGTATCAGAAAGTGGGAAGCTAACAGATGGAAAGCTGGCAAATATTTTCTGAGTGTTGTATCCTCCTGACATGAACTTGTTGTTCGGTGGAAATAGGTAAGACCTATTTATACAAGTCGAAGTGAAACGTACTATGGTCTCGTAAGAAATGGAAAACGGATGAGTAAATGAGAGGAGGTGGTAACCGGTAACGCCTGGAATTGATGTTCCATGAAAGAAAGTGTTTCACCATTACTCCCTGTATTAACTAACCGCCTCATCCTTATGACACTGTCTTATAACGGGCGTAGTGTACGTTGCACGCTGTAAACCGCCAAACCAATACCCAATGAGCATCCCCCAGTTTGTGACATGTGTTGATGTCTCGAGTGTTTTCGTGGAAAGCATGTAGCATGTTTTTGTTCGGCAAGTTGAGATTGGGAGACTTTCCAGCTTGGTGGTGACCTTCGACGGTTGAGATTTGCATCTAAGATGGAAGGGTGCCCGTTGATTGTCGCACACATTCGTTTTGGCAGCCGTGAAGGGAAGGCCGGCATGGCATGGCTTATGAGCGGCAAGGTGGATGGAGCGACATGCCATTGGAACGTGTGGCATGGTCGGAATGCCTTGGCGTGGTTTAGGCGCGGCCAAACTAGGGTTTTGACGTTGGGCCAAAGGTTACCATGCGTTGGTTGGTGACCTTCGACGGCTGAGATTTGCATATAAGATGAAAGGATGGCCGATGATTATCACACGCCTTCATTTTGGCAGCCGTGAAGGGAAGGCCGGCATTGCATGGCTTAGGCGCGACAAGGTGGATGGCGCGGCATGCCATTGGCACATGTGGCATGGTCGGCATGCCTTGGCGTGGTTTAGGAGCGACCAAACTAGGGTTTTGGCGTTGGGCCAAAGGTTACCATGCGTTGTTTGGCGACCTTGGACGGTTAAGATTTGCATCTAAGATGGAAGCGTGGTCGTTGATCATCGCACGCCTTCGTTTTAGTAGCCGCATAGGGAAGGCCGGCATGGTATGGCGCGGCAAGGTGGTTGGCATGTCATTGGCACATGTGGTGCGGCTGGCATGGCATGCCTTGGCATGGAGGTGCGGCTGGCATGGTTGACATGCCTTGGCGCGGAGATGTGGCTGGCATGGTATGCCATTGGCACAGTGGTGTGGCTGGCATGGTTGGCATGCCTTGGCGCGGTGACGTGGCTGGCATGGTATGCCATTGGCACAGTGGTGCGGCTGGCATGCCTTAGCGCGGTAGCATGAGAATTAGGGTTTGGCATAGATGATGTCAGTCAGTGCTAAAGGTTCTGTCGTGGAACATGACCCATGTAAAAAAAAAAGGGTACCCCGATAATTCTTACGTAGACATGCTGATTGATTCAATAAATGTGTTAATGGTCATAGTGACGTCATTCAGATGTATAGTTTTATGATTTTGACCCTAAGCTAAAAACCACCATCAACATTAAGTCCCCTGCTTAGCTCGGAACAAGAGAATTGTTGCGAGGTAAGCATAAGATGGTGACAGGCGAGGACAAAATCGAAATGACAAGTCGTGAAAAGATGGTCAAGAAGACCCGACTAACCTTTTTCGATAGGTAAGGAGAGTTCGTGATTCTCGTGTTGGCGGCCTTGCATATATTTTACTTGTGGTGTTGTTGGCTAGACCGTGAAGTGGTGAGATGTAGATTGTCGCCTTGGAATGGGAGCCGTAGGCATTGGTCGGCTTGGAATGGGAGCCGCAGGCGTTGGTCGGCTTGGAATGGGAGTCGCAGGCGTTGGTCGGCTTGGAATGGAGGAAACTGGCTTCGGTCAGCGAAATGGTGGAAACTGCATTCATCAGTCCGCAAAATGGTGTAAACTGGTTTCAGAACTTCGTCTACCAAACGATGGTGATGACGCTGGAACTTCGGTTATCAAATGGTAGTGATGGCACCTGACAACTTTGTCGAAATCAGGGTTTGGGATGCCGAAACCCTAATTAGTGCTCCTTACTAAAATCGTTGTAGAATTCTCGTACGAACTCGGATTTTGACAGTCCGCCCCTCCATCTGACCGAAAAAGAATTTCTTATCTCCTTGAGCTGGAATATTTAAGTTTTGAGATCGTTTAAGAGGTGAAAACGACCCGACAGTGAAACTCAAGAAGAATTCAGGATGGATGTTGCGGGCCCGGGGTAGCATAGTAGCGCCGAGTCATCTGTTCCCGTTCATGGAGCAAGAAGGGAACTTTATTCTGTGAAAAACTCTAGAAACACCGTCCGTATGAAAAGAGGTATTGACCTTCTTCTGTTTTTTGTTGCTCGTTTGTATCCGTTCTTTCGTCTGCAGTGTCTCTCCAGTGGATTCCAAAATTTACCAAACTCCATTGCATTCTTGGGACAGATGGATGGAATATATGCTCGGCAACGATCATGTCAAGGTTAATCTTGGAGATTGTGGTTGCGATGTCGGTCCATCCTCGGCTTTAGGTTGTTCAGTGCCTGGACCTTCTGATCGTGATGATGATGTGTTGTGAATGCTTGTATGGTCGAAAAATTCTGGCGCCCCCGGATGAAATAAGGAGACGTTCCGTTGCCGATGTGTTGCTATCAAGTCTTCCAAGACTTTGTTCCAAGCAACATCCTTCGAACCATCTTCTGAATCTTGGACTATCGTATGGAATGAGATGTGGTAAGAAGTCCCCAGTTATACTTCGGTTTGATCCGATGGCATGGATGAATATGTGAATGTATCTTTGTGGCATTCTCTTGAAGTCTTCGGTGTACATGTACAGCTTCATGTTGAGAAATTCCTGCGGCTCGTGAAACTTCGACAGTGATGATGTTGAAATCAGAAATAACCTGGTTGAGGGAAGTGAAAGCGTCTCATGCTGGTAGTCCCCATGTGTATCCTATTTTCATTGCATCGCCTTGAATCCACGTCCACGTGATTTGGTACAAGCTTATCGTACTCTTCTGGATGTGACGCTGGGATGCTCAGGATATCGCATGGACGAAATATTCTGGATAGTGAAGATGCAGGAATGAGAGAATTATGTTGTTTATCATGGCTCCCTCTGTTTCTTCAAGAAAATGTTTCAGCCGCGTCTCTGGAGTTATCTCATGAGTCTTTGATGGTCGTCGATGGACTGCGAAGAGAAGTCCCATATCGCATTTTTCTTCAGTTTCTGAAGTTGTTTTCTTCTGAGCAGGCTTGGGATCCTCTGCGACCTCGTAAAGTTTTGAAGGAGTCTTCTAGACAGAGAGGTGGTGATATTCTTGCGCTGCACCCTTGAAGAGTAGATGACCTTGTTGCGGCTATGGCCCAGTGAAGGGATTCCATGTATATCCTCAGTCCCCAAGTATGGTTTACATGTTTCCATCTTTGTAGTGATTGCTGCTGTGGTGAAGCTCTAGCTGGTATCAACAAATGAGCGACAACAATTCTTGGTAGAAGATGTAATCAGAAGAGACTACATTGTCGTGGTAACAAAGTAGGTTGGATGGAATTTTATGGGCATCCGTGGAAGTAAAAGGATTGTCTGGAGTTGTACGGGCATCCGTGGAAGTAAAAGGATTGGATGGATGCGTAAGCGAGCAAACTGTCCATCACTACGAAGATTGGTTGGCTATGATCATGATCCTTGACAATGGGAGCGTGGTGATACGACCCTTTGCAGGAAGAAGCGTCGTTGAAGCAGCTTCGGCTCTTGGAGAAGATGTTGAAACTTAAGAAGCCGAACGCTGAAACCTCGTCTTCGGATCCTGGAGATGATTATGGAGAGAACGCTTAAACGGAGCGGCTACTGGAGCGAGCGTTGAAGAGGAGCGGCTGTCGGAGTGATCGTTGAAGCGGAGTCGCTGTTGGAGGATGTTGAAGTGGAGCGGCTGCGTTAATCAGTGTGCTGTCAAACTGGACACCCTTCAAGCGAACAATGGTTAGGAGTCCACAATTCCATCTATCAATCGTGATTTTCAGGAGAGGTTGGGTTTTGGGAACGGCTTCCCTGGTTGGAAACAGCTGCTTCCCTGATGCAGTGCGGTTGAGGGCTGGAAATATGCCTTGACGTTGGGCCTTGGGGAAATATAGAATCTCACATAAATGTTTCATCATAGACTGCACGATTTTGCGGGAGAAGTCCCCAGAAATCATGCATCTCCTGACAGGGAAAAGAGTCTTTGTGAACTCGGGGGGGTTGCTGATTTTTCTTTGCTTCGATTTTGGAGAAGTCGTTCCTGATATTTTCGTGTAATGAAATTAGATTGCTGATTCCCTTCTACTGGGCGTTCAAGAGCAGCGCCGGAAGGATGCAAGCTGCTGGCCCAGGGAAGATGCAAGCTGCTGTAAAGATGCAAGTTGTTAGCGCTGGAAAGGATGCAAGCCGCTGGAAAGATGCAAGCTGCTGTAAAGATGCAAGTTTTTAGCGCTGGAAGGATGCAAGTTGTTGGCGCTGGAAAGATGCAAGTTGTTAGCGCTGGATCGGCTTGGAATGGGCGCTGGCTTGGCGTGGACGCTGGCTTGGATTTGGTATGGCGCGGACTGTCGGCTGGGCCTGGCACAGACTGTTGGCTTGGAACGGCGCTGGCTTGGCGTGGCGCGGACTAGTTCTTGCGGGCCCAGTTGCCTCTTTCCATACGTAACTCAAATAGGAATTCATTTCCTTATTCAAATTCCAAAAGTGTCATGCGTATGAAAGGGGTTGGCTCTCCTTTTTATTTCGTATCTTTGTTCTCACGTCCTGGTGTTAGCGGTAGCGCCGTAGCAATAAAGTGGGCAAGCATATTCCAGCTATGTACTCCAGTGTTTCTCTTTCAATTTGTTTTCTTGTTTTCTTGGGTTGGTGCAAACCCTAGCCATAGGTATGCCTTCCATAAATCTGTAGAAATATTGTTCTTCTGAACTGGTGTAAACCTTGGCCGTGGGTATGACTTTCATAAACATGTAGAAACACTTCGTCATAAAAAATTCCTCTTAGAATATCACCGTAGTAACGTCGGCTACCTCATGAATAGTGACGGGTAATCATTATTATGCAAAGTAGGCATGTACGGGTAGCTGGCTGTTTTTTTTTTTTTGAAAGGAAAACAAAGCGCTTGGTTTATGGTTTTGATTTTCTGGAATTTTGGGTTGATAGACAAGTATTACCCCTGAGGGTTTTGGATTATTATTTGGATGAACTGTTTTAGAATATTGATAATTTTTGGTTATGAATATAAGTGGCATGAGTACCCCAGAGAAGTCATGGAATTGTGAATGTTGTGCGATAGTAGAAAGCATGAAATACGTGAAAAATATGGTATCCGTTTTTTATCTCCCTGTGAAGATTTGAAGTAGTAGACCATGTATTTTGTCTAACAAGACTTACTCGGTTTTTCAGATCTCCTGATGAAAAGGAATCTCCCGGGTGTAAGACCGAGTTTTGTGGGAAGCACCGTCGTGACTGTGGAAAGTCCCCAGTCATCCCTTGTCGTGTCATGACTGGTAACCAGGCCGTCTGGTAACTGAGCCGTCGATCCCTGGGCGGGTCGTTTGGATTCTACAGTCCTGACGTTTGGGTCGAAATATGAGATCGAGGATTGAAAGTTGACAATGTAACCGAAAGATCAATCTCCCACTGTGGTCGCCAATTGTTTGAGGGTGAAAACGATTTCTGCTGATTTTGTTAATTTCGGGTGTGTGGGTGAGAAACGAGTTTAAACCCTAAACAATGTACTACAAGGGAGTACTTTAGATTCGAGAGATAAATCTGTACAAATACGGCCTAAACCAAGAAATGGCCGTTCCAGACTTGCTTCGGTCACAAAGTGAAGGAGAAGGGTTAGTTTTGGGGAGGGAAGCGAATAGAGTGTTGAGACCAGAATAGTTGATTCTGGAAGAGTAGTTGTTTCACGACTTGTATTAGAAAGTGGGAAGCTAACAGATAGAAAGCTGGCAAATATTTTCTGAGTGTTGTATCCTCCTGATCTGAACTTGTTGTTCAGTGGAAATAGGTAAGACCTATTTATACAAGTCGAAGTGAAACGTACTCTGGTCTGGTAAAAAATGGAAAACAGATGAGTAAATGGGAGGAGGTGGTAACCAGTAACGCCTGGAATTGATGTTCCATAAAAGAGAGTGTTTCACCATTACTCCCTGTATTTACTAACCGCCTCATCCTTATGACACTGTCTTATAACGGGCGTAGTGTACGCCGCACGCTGTAAACCGTCAAACCAATACCCAATGAGCATCCCCCAGTTTGTGACATGTGTTGATGTCTCGAGTGTTTTCATGGAAAACATGTAGCATGTTGTTGTTCGGAAATTTGAGCTTGGGAGACTTTCCATCTCGGTGGTGACCTTCGACGGTTGAGATTTGCATCTAAGATGGAAGGGTGGCCGTTGATTGTGCAAGCCTTCATTTTGGAAGCCGTGAAGGGAAGGCCGGCATGGCATGGCTTAGGCGCGACAAGGTAGATGGCGCGGCATGCCATTAGCACATGTGACATGGTTTAGGCGCGGCCAAACTAGGGTTTTGGCGTTGGTCAGGTTACCATGCGTTGGTTGGTGACCTTGGACGGCTGAGATTTGCATCGAAAGGGTGGCCGTTGATTGCCGCACGCCTTCGTTTTGGCAGCCGTGAAGGTAAGGCCGGCATGGCATGGCTTAGGCGCAGCAAGGTGGATGGAGCGGCATGTCATTGGCACATGTGGCATGGTCGCACGCCTTGGCGTGGTTTAGGCGCGGCCAAACTAGAGTTTTGGCGTTGGGCCAAAGGTTAACATGCGTTGTTTGACGACCTTGGACGGCTAAGATTTGCATCTAAGATGGAAGGGTGGTCGTTGATCATCGCACGCCTTCGTTTTGGTAGCCGAATAGGGAAGGCCGGCATGGTATGGAGCGGAAAGGTGGTTGGCATGCCATTCGCACATGTGGCATGGCATGCCTTGGCGCGGTTTGGCGTGGCCAAAACTAGGGTTTGGGCCAAAGGTTACCATGCGTTGTTTGGCGACCTTAGACGGCTAAGATTTGCATCTAAGATGGAAGGGTGGTCGTTGTCATCGCACGCCTTCGTTTTGGTAGCTGCATAGGGAAGGCCGACATGGTATGGCGCAGCAAGGTGGTTGGCATGCCATTGGCACATGTGGTGCGGCTGGCATGGTTGGCATGCCTTGGTGCGGAGGTGCGGCTGACATGGCATGCCATTGGCGCAGTGGTTCGGCTGGCATGGTTGGCATGCCTTGGCGCGGAGGTGCGGCTGGCATGGCATTCCATTGGCGCAGTGGTGCGGCTGGCATGGTTGGCATTCCTTGGCGCGGAGGTGCGGCTGACATGGCATGTCATTGGCGCAGTGGTGCGGCTGGCATGGTTGGCATTCCTTGGCGAGGAAATGTGGATGGCATGGTATGTCATTGGCACAGTGGTGTGGCTGGCATGGTTGGCATGCCTTGGCGCGGTAGCATGAGAATTACAGTCTGGCATAGATGATGTCAGTCAGTGTTAAGGGTTTTTCCGTGGAATATGACCCATGTAAAAAAAAAAAGGGTACCCCTGTAATTCTTACGTAGGCATGCTGATTGATTCAATAAATGTGCTAATGGTCATAGTGACGTCATGTCAGATGTACAGTTTTACGATTTTGACCCTAAGCTAAAAACCACCATCAACAGTAAGATAAAAGTAATCAGAAAGCTCTTCGTCTCATTCTTTGTGATTCCACAATATCTTGTTCCGCTACCATACGGTTAAGATTATTGTGAGGTAATTGATATTACTAGGCTGCTCTTCTGGAATATAAATCCGGTGTATCAATTGGTTCATGTTCACCTTGATTTATTAAAAGACGGAACAAAAAATCGTAGGTATTTCTGTGGAAGACAGATTTATCTATTCAACTTCTATGTGAGACAAATTTGTTTATCAAGTCTTCGACTTTGGGTCGTAGCAACTCTTAGTTGTGGGTGAGATCAGCTAAGGAAATCCAATGCATAGAGTCCCGCTGGGATTCAGAGGCGTAAGGAACGCGATTGTATCTTAATCAGTGTGAGATTGGTTATGGCTCAACTACATTCCAGTCTGAAGTTAAATTGTAGTAGGCTAGAGTCTGTAGCGGCTTAATACAGTGTGGTGTTCAAATATGGACTAGGTCCCGGGGTTTTTCTGCATTTGTGGTTTCCTCGTTAACAAAATTTCCGGTGTCTGTATTATTTCTTTTCCGTATTATATTCTATATAATTGAAATATCACAGGTTTTGCGTAGTTCAATCAATTAGATAATCCAACCTTTGGTTGTTGATATAAATTGATTGACACTTGAACATTGGTCTTTGGTACCGTTCAAGTTGTTTCTTATAATAATCAGTCTTGCGCATTTCTATCTGTTTGATTTGCTGATTAATTTGAGAAACAGATATATAACTCTTGGATGTATTTTCCTTGATTGAGTTTGACTGTATAGTTGATTCTCTTGGAAATATATTGGAGTTAGTCCATATAGATTGCCTAAATGAAATATTGGGTGTGGTTGTTAGACCCCAACTTTTTCAACCTTTATAATCAATATGGTTGGTACTTTTAATAATTAAAAAGTTACAAGAATTTTAATGCGAAAAAATTAAAAGCACACAAACACAGAAGAATTTTTTTAATGAGGAAAACTACAAAAAAGAAAAACCCTGGGACCTAGTCCATAACTTGAGCACTACACTGTATTAAGAAGATATAGACACTAGCCTACGATTAAACTTCCAACTGGTATGTAGTTGAGAAGAATACACCCTACGAGAAATTCACATTCAGTTGCACTCATTTATGTCTCTTGATCTCGCAAGACCCTAGACAACACGATTCCCTTAGCTGGCGTCCTTTACAGGCCTATGAATTTCTTCAACCTAAGTGAAGAATTTTATAACTATTCTGCATCTAGTAGAAAGCCTATTGGGTTTCCCTTTAAATATATTTCAATCAAGGTCTGGAAATCTGTTTGCAACAAAAAAAAAGTTCAGCACATCTCAAGAATCTGGAACACTTGCACTCTTATCAAAGACAAGTCTAAATCACTATCACCCCATAAGAACAATTTAAACAAATCAAATTGGAAGTGATTAAGATATCTATCTTGTGGAATCCCAAAGTCTGAGACTAAGAGAACTTTTTGATTTCTATCTATAAAGTACCTGATCTAATTTTTTGAAATATTAGAAGATCAATAAGAACAAGATCCGGATAACAAGAAGTATCATGTAAAAGATAGTCTGATCGGGCTTCACAAATCCCTTAGTGAAGTCTTTCAAATTCGTAACCTAATATAGTTTCCAGAGGAATCCTAGGTTTTTTAGAGGACGACTCTAGTCCGTAACTAGGATACAGAAGTGTCAGGATTGAGTTTCTAGTGTGCAAGGAGTCCTCTTTGTATTTTGATGAACAATGCTTAACAAAGCAGGTTCGTGAACTAGTTTTCTGGTTTACGAGTTGCTTTGTATTCAATCCAATCAAGCTAAACTTCTTCGTATAAATTGTGCAGGAAAGCATGTGACAAGTTTGCTTTGAATAATGCACCAAGAGGTTTACAAAAAGAAGATGTGTGCAACAATAATGCACCAAGAGGTTGTTTCGAGAGCCATGGTAAATGGTTCTGGAACCGTCAAGCATAAGTAGAGTATTTATCACATGACCGAATCAGTTCGTGAACTGCCAAAATAGTTTTTGAACTTCAGAGTCGTCTTGTAAGTCCTTTTGGTTTGAAAATTTTCGCAAAATGTCAAAAAAATTTGTATACTTGGAGAAAAAAGTTATACATGTAACATTCATATCATCTAGTTTGCGAAATGTCAAAACAGTTCGTGTACCTTTGAATTAAATACTCTCAAGTACTATCTCGAGATCGACTAGTTCGCGAATTGAACAGTTCATTTCGTCTACGCGAGTTAATTGAGATAAAAATATCAAGTATTTATATTTAAAAGTTCAAATGAGTCAACTGGTAAAATAATTTTTGAACTTTAAGAACTAACTTGACTTACTCCTTAGATTGCATTCTTCTTTGTAAATGTTCATCATTATACTAAAGCCATACGACATGTCTTAGTAGATAGAATAATAGTTACAATGAGAATAGCATAGACAGTGTTCACATACCTTTGTTGATGAAGTTCTCGTTAACGTCGTCTTCAGTCCTCAAGGTCGATTGGTGAATACTGGTACTCAACCACTATGCTTTAATCCTAGTCTGAGACTAACTTTAATAGATTATGAATCAAGACATAGTTTTGATCAACTAAAATTGACAACCAAGATTTACATACCAAAACTTTTGAGTTTAACCGAGTGATGCTCTAACAATCTCTACCTTGCACAAAATTCTTAAAGTTAGCTGAATTCTTGACACCTGAAACAACCTTTAATATTTGAGTATCAGAAAAACCGCTTCCTTCTCTATTTCATACAATTCATTCTCCCATTATTTATTACTACCAGCAAAACCATGAAATTTCCCATTGGTTACGAGAATACTTGGGGTAGTTGGAATTACTAGAACATTTAGGAAAGAAGAAACGAATTTTGGCTACAAAACAAACCAAACACCTGATAAACGCTAGTCAGAAAATTAGCTTATTCGCGGTTCAACCAGATGTCAAAGAACCTAGAGAATTGGTTTATGCAAACTCTTGCCCTATGGTATCTCAACATATTGATGGAATCCCCTACATTTGTTTACCCAAATATTCCCAGGAATAGAATTTGCATAGTCTACTTCAACTAAGACACTGGAATAACAACCCACAACCTTATGCATAATTGTTTCATCACCTTTATATGGTCTCCAAATTGAACATGTACTTTGACTTAACTGTTCACGAATCGGTTAACTTTTTGTACCTTGTACATTTACTTACCATGTCTATTAAATTCATATGCACACATAATTATTTCTCCGAGATAATTAGCATTTGAAAAATATCTTTATCTTTCTGTTAAAATACCGTAGACATTATTTGATCACATTATTGTGACTCTAGTTAAGTCTTAAGTGTTTATGAAAATGCTCAATCTTATAGTTCTGATGTCTAGCTTCGGCTAACCATTTATGAGCGTGGTATTGTACACGGTTCAGTTATGGTCCATCTTAACCATAGTGTATATCTTGATTATGTAAATCATATTCAAAGATTCATCTAACAGTGGATATTGTATGCTTGGTTCCAAAGCTATATTATCTTAAACCTAAAGCAACGTATGCTTTGAATGTCTAAATTAGGGGAACCTCAAACAACTGGGATCTTTGAATCCCGACACTACTTTTTGGCGTGTTCTAGTAGTAACTAGAGTCGTCCTCTCCAGAAACCCTTTTAGGGTTTAACGACTACAAAGACTTCATATGCATTCATGAAGCCAGGCCCAACTATTGTTTATCTTGATAGCTCAAGTATCCTGATATTGTTCGATTGTTGAACTGCTCACTTAAACAAGATAGATATAAAATCATCAAAGTTCTTTTTGTCTTAAACTTTGTGGATTCCACAAGTTTTATACTTGTGAGATGTTAGAGCATAGATCGGTTGAACCCATCAAGCGTTGGTATCTCAAGTTTGGTTGTCATATTTTAGTATAAAAACTCATCTATAGTCGCTTGATTAAATACTAGAGTCAACTTCGTTTAGGTTAGACTGAAAAGTCTATGAATGTTGAGACGTACAAGTATTACTCCGAAGACTTGAAGAATGAGAAGAAGTAACGACTAAAATGACTACATCATCCTTTCACTTAAGGTTAGTAATATTGACTTGATCTTGATTCCATTCCTAACATATCTTTCAAGTCGTGCTATATTGAAAACATAACATGCGAGGATGTATAAATCGTATATAATACTCTAGTGATGAGACTTGGTCATAATAGTGTGATCAAAGTATGAAGGAAACATATTACGAAGTATAAACCCTTATCTTTTGGAACTTCGTAAATACGACATTGACATAATCTATTGTGTATAGTTATTTGATTATGTATGCATTATATAGGAGTAATTTCATCCTAAAAAACTATGTATCTTTACATTATTTTAAGGAAGTAGATGTATGAACTTGTTTTCATAAATCAAAAGGGAAATCATGATTGTTCTTGTTCTTTATTGAATATCTTTTGAGTGACCAATATAAGATGAAAAGGTAGAACTTAACTTGTTGAGATATATGGTATAACCGATCATGACCTATATAATTAACATAGATAGTTGTAATCGGTCATGAGATACATTGGAAGTCAAGGTGCAACCGATCAAAAGCTATATTGGAGTGCAAGTGGTAACCGGTCACAAGTTACTTTGGGAACCAAGTTATACCCGGTCACAAGATGAATTGGGAATAAATAACAAGCTACCTTTGGGAAGCAAGGTGTAACCGGTCACAAGATACTTCGGGAAGCAAGGTGTAACTGGTCACAAGCTACTTTGTGGAGAAAGGTGTAACTGATTACAACCTATATTGGGAATCATGTTATAACCGTTCACAACATATATTGGAGTGATTTTTTAATCGTTTCCATGTACAAAACCAATATCCATGGTTCGCATATTTCATCATGGTGTGTGTGTGAATTAGGGTTTTTGGTTTGTGAAGATGAGAAGCTTCTAGATGTCGACATATTTGAACATGTACATAACTCTTATCATTTATTGTTAAAAGATATTCCTTGATGCTCAAGGTGATCATGGTCCAAAATATTGAAAAGCGTTAAATTATGATTTTCATCATATATGTTTTAATTACCAGCAATTAAAGCATATCTTCTGGAAAATATTATTAGTTAGTGTGTTAGACTAATAATAAAAGTTTTCCATGAGAGTTTTCAGAAATATCCGTTAACACTAATTGGAAATAGGAAAACCGAATTTAGGTACTTTAATACATATCTTGAGAATATTTTCGGTTTTGGAATTTCCTTGTTGTCCAAACAACCTTGGTCTACAAATACTTGAGTTTGCATTTCTTGCAAACTATCCTAAGAGCCACGAAAACTTCATTACTTGTTATTTCTAGTGGAGCCATCTTTTCGAAGAGGAAAGCACCATAATTAGGCGAAATCTCTGACGACTGCTCGTTTAAAGACTTCTGTGGGATCAAGAAGCTCTACAAGTACCGTTGGTGGGAAGCTATATAATTGCAGTGTTATTAGTTTCCGATTATTGATTTGATTGAATAACGCACCAAAAAGATATGTGCAACAATAATGCACCAAGAAGTTTTCTAGAGAACCATGGTAAATGGTTTTGGAACCGTCAAGCATAAGTGGAGTATTAATCACAAGGCCGACTCAGTTTGTGAAGTGTCAAAACATTTTATGAACTTCAGAGTCGTCTTGTAACTCCTTTTAATTTGCAAAAGTCCGCGAACTTTCAAAAAAAATTGTGTACTTGGAAACAAAAGTATACATGAAACATTCAAATCATCTAGTATGGGAACTGTCAAAACAGTTCATGTACCTTTGAATTAAATAGTGTCCAGTACTATCTCAAGATCGACTAGTTCGCGAACTGACCAGTTCATTTCGTCTGCGCTAGTTAATTGAGATAAAAATATCAAGTCTTTATATTTAAAAGTTCAAATTCGTGAACTGGTAAAATGGTTTGTGAACTTTAAGAACTAACTTGACTTACTCCTTAGATTGCATTCTTTTTTGTAAACATTCATCATCATAATAAAGTCATACGACATGTCTCAGTAAATAGAATAATATATAATATGAGTGAATAAGATAGTCAGTGTTCACATAACTTTTTTGATGAATTTCCGTTAACGTCGTCTTCAACCCTCAAGGTCTATTGGTGAATACTGGTACTTAACTACTATGCTTTAATCGTAGTCCAAGATTGATTTAAATATATTATGAATCAAGACATAGTTTTGATCAACTAAAAATTAACAACAAAACTTGACATACCAAAACTTGTAAGTTTGACCGAGCGATGCTCAAACTATCTTTATATTATACAATATTCTTAAAGTTATCTGAATTCTTGACACCTGAAACAACCTTTAATATTTGAGTATGAGAAAAACCGCTTCCTTCTCTATTTCATACAATTCATTCTCCCATTCTTTATTACTATTAGCAAAACCATGAAATTTCCCATTAGTTACTGGAACATTAATCTCTATTTGACTTTTACCACTAACATTACTAGTAAGTCCTACTTCAAAATTGTTCTCCACATGATTTCCTGAACACCAGTATTGGCACCCTCCATCTATTCTTTATCTCTGTTTGTATTTCTCTCATTTTTTTATAACCTTTCTGAAACAGGTGGCCAATAATTTATAATTAGTCCCTTTGGTATCTCAAGATATCGACGGAATCCCCTACTTTTTCTTAACCCAAATCCTCTTAGGAATAGGCTTTCCATAGTCTACTTCAACTAAGACACTACCATAATAACCCACAACGCGTAATTGTTTTATCATCCTTATAGAATCCCCCAATTGCTTTACCCAGGGTTAGAGTAATCTCTTCCTTCCAATATTCAATGCAAATACTTGGGAATTTCAGACGAGCTACTGAAGTAGTCTTAATCTTCATATAGAAATTGCGTCAGAATATTACAATCTATTGCCCTATTAAGTTTTGATGATGAATTTTTTTTTTCCTAAAGGTATCAATTGACAATCCATAACGAGATTTCGTTTCTTCTTAGACAAGCACTATTGTGCCCTATTTCCCTTCCATAACCCTCATATATAGGGAAAAATCTAATTTGGCAACTACTATGGTCCCTTCCCTTCCCTACTACTCAAAGTGGATTAGATCTGATCCCCTTGCAGGGAAGAGAAATCAGTTTCCGTGTGAAAATTTGTTTTACGGAAACTCATTTTCTGTGAGATTTTACACGGATACTTAGTATCCGTTTTTTTACTATTGGTTTTCACTCTTAACTCTATTATTTCCACTAAAACTCTTTATTTCCAATTAGATCTCCATTTTTTTCTCTTAATTTTTTTTAACCCATAATAAATATTTATCTAAACCCGTAGAAATAATATTTGGAATTGGCACTATTCACATGGAAACTAAGTTTCCATACAGTGTAGTGAAGGGATGAAAACATACCATAGTGAAGCCATATTCCTTCCCTACATTCGAGGGATAGGGAAGGGACGCCCTCTCCCATAATGCTTGGCCTTAAGAGAAAACGCGTCGTCATTTAACTTCAATCTTTGAAAATCCAGTTAACCTATCAAGCTAAATTTCTATTCATTAGGCCGACCGAGCGAAGCGAGGGAGGACTCTATATATGGTGACTTTGTGTTAATGTGAAGAGTGACATTTTTTTTCCAATTTCACAAAAAAGATTGGATTTGGTTCAATGATGAAAGGACCTCACCGCCCGTCCTTGATTTTTTTCCTTCTTGAAACAGACGTAAATAAATACAATGTTGAGGACAGTTTTGTAAAATGAAAAAAACAAAACACGGTATTGATTTAGATGTCGTGAGGTCGAATCTCGGCCACCTCCAAAAATTTCAATCTCTTTCTTTCTTTCTTTCTTTCTTCTTCTTCTTCTTCTTCTTCTTCTTCTTCCTCTCGATTTCTCCTCTCTGAACTTCTGGTGATTTTGGTTTGAGTTTGAGAAGATGATTTCGAGTTCGAGAACGCAAAGAAAGGATTGATTTTACCTGACTTGGATGTTGCAACAGTTAAATGTGATGAATGGAGAGTGTTTTGGTCTGTGGTAGGGTTTGAAATTGAATTGAAATCAAGAGAAAAAGGGGAGGCGCTGTTAATGAAGAAACGAGAGCATTCAGAGAGATAAATCGAGAAGATGAAGAAGAGAGATCGGCTACAGATGGAGAATGGATTTGTGTTTGAATCACTTGATTTGGAAGAAGAAACCAGAGAAGAAATTGATGGTGATGTCCTCAGTTGATGAAGAAGATGAAGAGTTTTAGATGAATGTTTGAACAGGGGTTAATGGGTTCTCGAATTCAGTGATGTTGATTCAACGGTGTTTGCTTGGATAGCGTTTTCATGTCCGAATTTCAGTCGATGGAGATTCATGTAACGGATAAGAGTCATTGAACAAGAAACCCTAATTTCTATTCCTCCTCCTGTACCTCCTCGGAAGGTATAATTTTCATTTTTGATTTTTAATTTCAATTATTTTCTCAGATTGTTTTCTTCAATATCATTTTGTAAGAATTCATGTGTTATATATGCAAATTTCTACATGTATTATGATTATCTACTTTTTTGTTGTTGAATCTTTTAATTTGATTGTTTGTTTGCAAATGAAACCTTAAATTGGGGATTAAAAATCTATGTTTTACAAAATTAAGATCTTATTTCTTTATGAGTGATTGGAATTTGACAATTTTTCCAAATGATCAAGTTCTTGTTCATGTTTGACTGAACAACTCAGCTTATTTCAGGATTTTGTTGTTTTGGTTGATGACTGAGTTTATAGTTCGATACCTTGATTTATCTTGATAAGGAGTTGTGATTTTTTTTATTATACTGATGGCTACTGTTTTATTTCATTTAGGTACTGCCTGCAATATATTGTGGGCAAGAGTTTATGATCGGGGTTGGCTCCAAAAGTACTGGTGCTTCTCTGTATTACGAATCACAGATCCGGAATGGATCTACACCTTGGAGGAATGTTGATAAAGATGGACACTATGTATTTGTTATCGGAGAGAATTTGACTCTTTGCTGTAATGCTTTCTAGGCATAATCAGTAAGAGTTAATACACTGTTTTATTAATGGAGGATTTGTCTATCACCCTTTGGATAGTGGACTCTTAGGATAATGTGCTCATTTCAATTTTGTGCAATTTGATACATTGATTTTCTGCTCAACTCTAGTTGATTAAATATCTATTGTGTAACATGATATTGACTGGTTTGTTATTAGCCTAATTAACCCGAGGCGAATGAAAACGTTTATTAACTGCACTATTGTTTGGTTTGTCTATCACTCTTTTAGATTTGAATTGTTTTTACTCCATGCTAGCGTAGTTGTTCAAATGATTAAGCCTGCTTTTGAGCTATATCTGATTGTCAATAAAATTCACGAATAGAAATGCTTTGTATCCTAGTAGTTTTTTTAATAATATGCCTTCACTATATGAGCTATGTTTGATATTCTTATAGAATTTGTGAGTTGTTAAGAGTTTTGTTTACTTGGTTTTGTATTTCAATATTTTTCAATAGCTCATATTTCTTTTGTATGTTGCTTCTCAGAACACTAGGGAAACAACGTTCTATTTAAGGAAGACGCCTTTGGTCAAAGCCAAGAGGTATTTGGAGGATGTCTTAGCTCACAAGCAAGCAATCCTTTAGACGTTTGTGTGGTGGTGTTGGTAGGACTGCTCAAGCCAAGAACCGTCACTCAAATGGAGAAGGACGTTGGCCCGCTAAGTCCGCCAAGTTCATCCTTGATCTGCTTAAAAATGCTGAGAGCAATGCTGATGTAGGCCTCTTCTCTATTGTATTTTTACTTCATCACGTTAGAGTTCAATGATCTGAATTGCTGCTTATTACACGATGCAGGTAAAAGGTTTGGTTGTGGATTCACTTTACATTTCTCATATCCAAGTCAACCAAGCTCAGAAGCAGAGGCGTAGGACATACCATGCTCACGGAAGAATCAACCGTAAGTCTCTTTTTAAACATGTGTTATTTCTCTCTTTCTGGATTGTTGTATTTTTAATTTAAGATGACTGCAATGTGCATCTTTGACTCAGCTTACATATCATCTCGTTACATCGAGTTGACCTTATCAGAGAAGGAAGAAGCAGTGAAGAAAGAGGTGAGGGTCATTGGATTATTAATAGAATTACAGTTGTTTCATTTAATAAAATCCTAGTTATACTTTTTGTATCACTACTTGCTGACGTTAATTCATTTTGTTGTAGGCTGACACTCAGTTGGCACCAAGGAAATCAAAGAAATCGCAAGTTCTTCGTAGTGGTGCCTCATCTTAAGCAGTAGATGAGTACTCTGAAATGTATTGAGTTCTCTTTGAGACTTGATATTCTTACATTAGAAACCATTTTTGTTGCTTTTAGATATGTTCCGACTTTCAATCATATGAAGATTTTGGCATATTCTTTTGATGTGAATCCTATTTTGGTAGAATTAGACTGGGTTTGGTAAGAATAATATGCACTGATGGAGTTGTGTTTAGGATTTAGAAATCAGGCTAACTCATCAAATTTCATTTTGGGCATGCTTAGCAGGTGTTTGACAGAATTCCTGAACCAGCCATGTAGTAAAAGTTTGCAAAAGGGAGGAGAAATAGCAAGCCAATGCTACCAGTTCCGTATACCGGGTGTCGGAGATTGAAATGTGGAACTTAAAGTTTCATTGAATCATAGAGTGGGTATCAATTATATTTGAAGAATCGCAAAAGGATGTATGCGTTTCGAGTCATGTTTTCGGTCAAGTTTCCGTCAGAATTGTATTCTACATCTCTGAACAAATTTCAACTGAATTCAATTTAGCTTTTCAACTATACAATTTTAGAAATTGCTTTACATCTCTTTACAAAGAAATATGATGTCTTTGTTTGAACATCTCTTTGCTTTACAATTTCGCTTTACAAATTTACAAGCCCGACTCCGTGTCATTATGGCGGAACTAAATTACGAGTATATAAATTAATTTTGTGACAGTTTTTCGGTATATAAATTAATTTTGTGACAGCTTTTCGGTCGGCCGTCCCACCGTGGCAGCGGTCATCTAGTCTAAACTACCATCAACTGGATCATTAGATAATTCTACAATGGACCATCTCCTCTCATTTCTTTATACAATGGAAGAGACCATGTGTTAACTTTGCGCACCATTCTATATCCAATCATTTCTTCATCTCTTTCTCCTTGATTGTCACAAAAAAGATCCAAATGCATATTATCATTGGTCAATAATTAAAATCACCAATAAGTATAATTAAAAACTAGACCTTGACTTTAGTCAACATCGGCGAACAAAAAAAAAGAAAAATCGCCTCAAAAAGTCAAGAGCGGAAGTTGGTCGGAGACGGCAAGAAACGAATATTTCGCGTCGTGCGATCATTCCCGGGACAGCCCTAAGTAAGATTACCCTTTATTCCCTTAGTGCGCATCGGGTTGGGCAACCACCACCAACATAGGCCATAAAGTCAAGTCTCTTTGGGTTGTCATTAATATAGTAAATCTTCAACAACCAGGGTCTTCTACAATAATGCAACTCCAGAAATTAAGACTAAAAAATAAGAAAATCTAGAACATTTAGTTCTAGTTAAGATAAGAAAATCAAAGAAACCCTAGAAAAATCAAAATTCAAATCAATGGGAAGTCAAGAAGAGAAGAAGGAGAATCATTTAGAACCATGGAGAGATTTAAAAGGGAAAGTAGTGATGGTAACTGGAGCATCATCTGGTATAGGTCGTGAATTTTGTTTAGATCTAGCAAAAGCTGGTTGTAAAATTGTTGCTGCTGCTAGAAGAATCGATCGGTTAAAATTTCTTTGTGAAGAGATTAATCGATTGAATAAGGAAGGATTATTAGCTGCTGTTGCTGTGGAACTTGATTTGTCTGCTACTGGTGATGTTATTGATGCTTCTGTTCAAAAGGCTTGGGATTCATTTGGTACAATTCATGCTCTTGTTAATAATGCTGGTATTAGAGGTAATAATTTATTTCCCCATAATTATACAATTTTCCATGTTTTTCGATTTTTTTTTTCAATTTTGCAAATACTTTCATGAGTATAATAATTTTATTGAATTTTTCTGATTTTTGATTGTCTGTCGAATTATGCTTTGAGAATGTTTAGGAAATTAGCAAGTGTAGGTTTTTTTGTTTGTCAGGTAAATGAATTACAGTAGTGATTTCTGAAAGGATTTTTGATTGTCTGTCGAATAAGAAGGATTGCAATATGCTATTGCCGTCACTTTAGACAAGTGCAAGAGTGATATTTTAGAGTACAGTAGTTTGAGCAGAGTAGGAGTTGATTGCTACATATAGTCATGTAAGTAGGAGTAGTAGTAATCTTAATCCCATGGAGATGATAAATCTTCTCCTTTAAATTCAATGAAATGAATCACATTCGGATGAATTCTGGGTTCTGAAACTTTTGGTGTACGAGCTTTCTGAACTTACCAACACACCATAGCATTTAAAGCTGCAAGATTCATTCCAAAAACCCTCAAGACAGAAACAGAGTTGCCCATTTAACCAAGTTCAATTTAAAGCCTCTCAGAGAACTCTCATTGCTAGTAGGAAAGTTACAGGGATACCAAGAGAAAACCAACCTGCCTTAGCCAAAGGTGCAGTGCATGAATAAGTGTTCAATAGTTTCAGGGGGATTTTTCCAAAGATCGCAAAGGTAAAAACATTAGAGAAAAACTGAGCAATTTTGTCAGTAACAGGTAAGAGACTAACTATCCTAGGATTAAATAACGAAGGGATATTAGCTGCTGTTGCTGTGGAGCTTGATTTGTTTGATAATGGTGATGTTATTGATTCTTCTGTTCAAAAGGCTTAATATTGATTTGGTACAATTCATGCTCTTGTTGATAATGATGGTATCAGAGGTAATAACACAATTTTCCATGTTTTTTTGAGAATCTTCATATGTAGATGGTAGTAATTTTGGTGAATTTTGTGATTTTGATAGTGTTTTTGAAAATCTGAGTAGAATGATATTTTATATGTAGGGATTCTTAATTTTGGTTGAGATTTTAGTGATGAAATGATAATTCAGATCCCAATATCAGCGTATTGCCGTCCCTTTAGAGAAGTGTAAGAGTGATATTTTATAGTGCAGACTTCAAGTAGAGTAGGACTTGGTCGTTACACAGAAGCATATAAGTAGGAGACAAATTGTAGTGATGGACTTGGGATTTAGGAATTGCTGGTCGCAGGCACTAAGAGGGTTTGGCTTTTAGGATTTAAGAGTTGCAGTAATCTGGCCGCAAACACTAAGATGGTTTGGCTTTTGGGTTCTGAAACTGTTCGTTGGACGAGCTTTCAAACTGTACCAACACACCATAGGTCCATAGCATTTAAAGCTGCAAGACTCTCTCCAGAAACCCTTAAGTCAGAGTTTTAATTGAATCAATTATTTAATTTAAGCCTCATAGAACTGTCAGTGCTAGTAGGATAGTTACTAGGGATACCATGAGAAAGCCAAACTGCCCTAGCCAAAGGTGCAGTGCAATTGAACCAAAAGTTTCAGGGGGGATTTTTACAAAGATACCACAAGGAAGAAAACATTAGAGAAAAAGTGAGCAATTTTATTAGCAACAGGTAAGATGTTATGGCAGCATCTTCTTACGAAACCAACTATCCTGGGCCTTAGATTATGCTTCCAGATTTTCACCCACAGAGGAAGATAGAAGCAGTACGATATCCTAGGAAGAAGATAAAAGCAGTATGTATCCTAATTGTTAGCATGTTATACATAGAGGTGTGAGAATGATTTAGTCAGGGAAGGCCAAGAAAAGTTATCCTTTATTAAAATCCTGCAGACTTGGGTTGCCAAGTGGAAGAGCAGGCCTGCGGAGAGAAATTCTCCTCCATATGACTTGTTTATCAACCTAAAAAGACACAATCATTTGAACAATTCACAAGCTGAGTTATCATAGAAGAGTTCAAAGGTAAATAATAAGGAGACAATTTAAAGTTAGCAGTCCGATTTTAGACCACAAGTTAACATTAGAACCATCATATTCACTATGTAATGAGATCTGATTAGAGCAATACCCTCCCAAAGCCAAGAGGCTGAGGAAGGGGCAGACCGCACATCAATTGGGTTTTTGTTTTGGAAGTATTTGGCTTTTAAAACATTCACCCAGAGAACCCCTCTTGATTCCCAGAACAGCACAACTCTGGCCAAGCTGTGATGATCTCAGCCAAAAGAAGTTCCCTCTTATTGAGTCCATTATGGTAGTGATTGCTTTAGGAATAGTGAAGCATCCAATTTGATAAGCTGTGATGATCTCAGCCACAGACTTAATCAAAACTCTTTTTCCTGCAGCAGATAAAAGTTGTCCCATTCCATCCCTTCACTACAAGCAATCTTATCAAGAATAGACTGAAAGCAATATGAGTTAACAGTGGCGATTCTCCTCTACACTAATCTTATGGATCCAGTTTCTCTATTGCATGTGCTTCTACTGAAAAATGTACCCGATTTGGAGTAAAATGTCATCTGACCAGAACTGCCACCAAACACCTTAAGAATGTTGAGAAAGTTTTTACATCCATGCTTATTAGCTTTAACACAAACCAAAGAGTCATCTGTAAAGAGCAGATGCCTAATGGATGGGCCATTTTTATCAAGCTTTAAGGCATGGATAATACCTTTAGCTTCAGCTTTAACAAGTACTACCTCGGTTTCTGCAAAAGTGTTACTATCATATTTTTAGGCTAAAATGAAGAAGTGATAGTAACAGTTCTGCAGAAACGGTGGGAGTATAAATTACCAATTCCAATATCTCTTCATTTGCTTTGTGTTAAATATTTACTTGTTATTTGGATATTGACAAAGATATTTACAGTATAATAGCATTTTAATGCATATATGCATACATAGCTCCTAAATGCTTAAACACGAAATTACCATCCTTCAGTAGCATATTTGGTGTAATAAGGTTCTATGTCCACATAGGTGAAGTGAAATCTCCCTTGGATATAACGGAGGCGGAGTGGAATGATGCGTTTAAAACTAATTTGACTGGCACATGGCTCGTCACAAAATCTCTTTGTAAACGCATTCGAGATGCAAATCAGAAAGGATCAGTAATAAATATTTCATCTATTGCTGGTCTTGGTCGTGGGCAGTTACCTGGAGGTGTTGCTTATGCTGCATCGAAGGCTGGCGTGAACACCATGACAAAGGTAACTCTTTATGATATATGTTTATCCATGACAGGTATTCTTATTACTTAACATCATCCTCTACAGAAGAGATTGTGTTATTAGGGCTGCATTTTTGTGTCATTTTCGTATTTGAGGTACATACTATTTTGGAAAAGCTTCAATTTTCTATGATGATGATGCTATGACCTTACCCTGAATCAAGTAATAGCTGCACCAGGGAAAGTTGTTTAAAAAGGTTATTTGTAGAACAAAACAATACTTGGCCTCACATAAAGCTTTTCAGCTCTATGTTATCACGTTTTGGCAAGTCTTGTTGACCAACTTCATAAAGTTCTACATTCAGAGGACCCTTTATGAAAAAACATAGTATATTGACCAAGTAAATATTGTTTCAAATACTATTGAAGAATTGTCTTTAGGTTGTGAATCTTTGATTATTATGATCACTAGATTTCCTCTATCTATTTTCCCTTTCTCGAGTAATTCACTGGAAAAGTTTTATTTGCAATGACAGGTTATGGCCTTGGAGTTTGGAGCTCTTAAGATCAGAGTGAATTCTATATCTCCCGGATTGTTCAAATCCGAGATCACAGAGAAGCTTATGCAAAAGGATTGGCTCAACAATGTGGCCTTAAAGAGTGTTCCATTGAAAACATATGGAACAGTAGATCCAGCATTGACATCACTAGTTCGATACCTGATCCATGACTCGTCAGACTATGTGACAGGCAACATTTTCATAGTTGATGCAGGACAGACTCTTCCAGGTGTCCCTCTTTTCTCTTCTCTCTAGAAGAACCCTTTTACAGTAAATGAATCACATGTTCCAGTTAACCCCGAAGAAAATTTAGGTGAAGAATGTTAATAGTGAGTAGTGAGCAGAGATAAACTTCACTACATGTGCAGATAAGATTTAGTGAAGTAATGTTCTGATACTCTATCCTGTGGAGAATCCAAATAGTTGATGCATTTAGTAGTTTCTATGAATCCATTGACTTAGTTATATGCATAGTTTTTGAATCTGAACTACCTTGTACCACTTAAATTCGATTAGACTGTCTCTTGTCTCAAGTGATTGACATGTTTGGTGTTCCTTTTTCATTTTAGTCGCGAGGTCCTTCGAAATGGATAAGCATGATTTGTATTTTTAAAATTTGAAAACAAGGATATGATTACATTATTGCTTCCTTTATTTTCTTGAATGGAAAAGATTTAGTGAGAGATCAAATGAATCTTGCTCATTGTTGTAGTATTAAATTAGACGGAAGACCCCAGCGGCCCAGCCTAAATATTTTTGGGATTTTTTTTGTTTGTTATGATTTGATTTTTTTTTTTTTTTTGAAGCATTGTTATGATTTGAAATAAGTACTGTTGGACTTTTCTTTTCTCTTCACAAAGGTGTTGTGGGACTTTATCCTTTTTGAATCATACAAAGAGCCCAAACACAAACATGCAGAATCAGATACCTACGAGTCCAAGCACGGCATCTGCCAATTCATGTTTGTCAGATTTCAGTGCCTGGACTGGAATCAGTTCAGGGAATAACTGGTTATCGCTTACTAGCTAGATGTATTGAGTTTGTTCTCGAACAATTCATCGTGATATCTGTATACCAGAATCGTTTCTAGAGCTGCAAACAGATTTAACATGGGTTTTAGCTAATCCAGGGTAGTTTACAGTAAAGACATACCTAAATTTTCTTATTTATTTCTCAAAAATGAAATTCATTTATATTTTATAGCTTACACATATAAATAAGAAAAAGAAAAAACACAAAAAAAACAAAAAGCAATAGAACAAATTAATTAAGACTGTGAAAGGACAATATTTTTTGTCTATAATCTAGGATCTATAAGAGCATTAGTGAAATAATCTTATAAATAATGGATCAGTCACTTACATAATAGAACAAGCATTAGGGTTTTCATCACTGAACATAGAACCAGTGCGGTCATCAATAACGTTAGAATGAGCAGGTCTATTGTGATAATAACCATGATCGGCGTAGCTATCATAACCATGTTTCTGGTAGTTGTAAGACGATAAAGAGCCTCCGTGATGATGATGACCACTACTCTGGTAGTGATGTGTAGTGGCCACCGGATTCTGAGTCTGGTTGTAGTGATGGTTGTGAACATTACTGTAACTATCGTACTCTGGGTTGTATGGTGGCCATAGCTCGGCTCTCCTTCCTGTTTTCCTCACAGTTTTCAGAACTCTCTTCTGGTCTGCGTATCCCGTTACGGTTACCTTTTGCATGCTCATGTCGACGTCGATATCATCGATTCCTGCGTTTTTACATAAACATATTATGTTAACGGTCTTGTTAACTTGTGCACCGGTAAAAATATAAACATATTATGAACAAGGATATGTATATTTGGTTATACCTTCTAGTTTTTGAAGAGCTTTTCTGATCTTGCTTTCACATCCAGCACAATCCATGTGAACTCTCAACTCTACAATCTGTTCACCATAAATCAAAACCATCAAAACCATCCAAAACATTCATATGCATGCATATAAAACCTGTTCATTTGATTCAAATGCTAGAGAGAATAAATGCTTACCGTCATGTTTAGAAACTAGTGATGAAGTCTTTTGATCTATACGTTTACACCGCTATAAATTGTTCGATTGCTGATCGGAAGAGAAGAAGAAGATGAAGTATACAACTAGCTAGCTAGAAAATGGTTTGTTGTTGTTTGTTTTGAAGAGGGAAGTGATTGAATATGAGAAGAAAATGGTATGTGGATATGTCTCTATATATAACGGTTAGTGACTTTGGGAGTTCGGCTAGTGTTACTTTAATCTAGGACAACAAGGCCGGAGAGATAAGAAAGAATAGTATAGTTTATTCTGTGGTACCCCAAGACTCAACCGACCATTTTCTTTCTCTCTTTTTTCTAAGGGAGAAAATTCAGAAAGCTTGTGGGGTGAAGAGGATAGTTAGGAGAAGATTCTTGAAAGGTATATACACTCCTGCACAGTACACGGATATTACAGCTAGAAATTTCCACTCCTTTTAACCTTACCTATCATTGCAAGAAACATATAGCCAACTAGCTTAACAAACCAGAGTGGAACCAGGATTACACATACAAAGGATAAACAGTAAAAAATTCCTACTGCGCAAGCAAAAATATGAATAAACTGACAAATTTACTAATTTAGCGGATGTCGTTGAGAACATGGTTCACTGCAAAGCTGTTTTAACTTGATTACAAACTATACTTCTTCATTTTATTTACTATCACTTTTCCAACTTAGGTTAAAATGAAAAAATGATTATCATAATTTCATAACAGAATTTAGTATAAAATATGCATGATGCAGTACATCGTGGCATCCAAACACATGAAGCTAATTTTTTTTGTTTTTGGGGTATAATGTTTCAATTTGACGCGTTGAAACCCCACATTCGGTGGTAATTGCGGGGACGCGTTAACCCAATGATGGGACAACACGTATTTGTCGAATTTGTATGAAACCCCATACACTTGCATTAACTGATCAATAATCAAAGCAATGGGAACTCAGGGAAGGAGACATGGTAGCCAGTATGGTGGCCGTCATCACTAAGTATGTAGTTGTATATACTATATTATATATATATAGTATAATTCTTCATCTCAAAAGACTGAAAGTTACGGGGGTTTGGAAGTTGGGTAAGGTGGGGGGAGAGGGGACAATGGAGCGGAAGGAGCGTTGAACATGAACATCGGTGGTGGGTCTCAAAAAAGAATTAGTAAGAGCTTTTTTTTTTATATACACATTGTTGCATTTGGTGTGTAGTTCTCTATGCTTACAACTTGCTATTATTTTATGTGGATTTGTGGACCAAATGTGGGATCGAGTCGATTGACTAAAGACCTAAAGTTTGTTCGTTAGAGGATGTAGGGCAAACATAATGTGTCCGTTGAATAGTTGTAGTGGGGAATATATTGGATATGTATCCATGATATGACGATCCCACAATGGATAAAAGCATCACGCATGCATGGTTACTGCATTAGTGGAAGACTTGTCTTTTCGCCTAAAGGCTAAAAGAATATGGGATCCAGTTGATTGATTGAAGACTTAAAGTTGATGCATATCCTAAAGACGATGATAGAAAGGCATCACGCATGGTTGGATAAGTAGAAGAAGAGTGGTTCTTTTCGCCTTCTATGCCAAATGTATCATCATGTCATAAGAAATTGACAACCCAAAACCTAAGTTGTCTAGTAGAAAATATTTGGATGCTTAGAGTTTTATTTTAACCACTTGCTAGTATGCATGTGACGTACGTATGTGTACTTGGAGTGAAATTTACAAGGTTTGACTCTTATTGCTCACTCAAGTCTAATCATATTTGTGTGGCAGTTATAGATATCACTTCTCTAAGTGAAAAAAGAAGAAGTTTGTGAAATAAAATAACTTGGTTCGGCTTGATTCTTTTTTTTTTCTAATCATAAAACCAATTAATTACTAAAGAAAGAAAGTTACACAGAGATATCATCTCAAAGGATCGAGAGGATGCATCTTGGTGGAGTCTCAGTCTACACTTGGTTACAATTATATTTCTTGACATATTTGGATTATCCTAGGAAAGAAAACACACTTGATACTAATTTTGGACAAATTACTTTTCTTTTGTTTGCCAAACTGGCTCAGAGAGTTAGATGGTCAACTGTTAATTGGCACTCTAAAATTTTATCTTAGCCACTAAGCTTTCACTTGATGCAACCGCGTATAATAATAAGGAAGAAAGCAAAAACAAACATTTTAAAATTCCAGGCATAACTTCTTAAGAAATTCATTTAAGAAAAATAAGTTGACTTCTCCATGTCTAAGAACTACAGTATCATGTTGATGTTAGATTCTCATCAAAGGAAGACTTAACGAGACTAATTTACGATGTTGTAATGGTCATTCAATAACACCACCTTTTTGATTCTTTAGTTAACCAGCAGCCTGTCAACAAATGAAACCTTAAAAACTACATTAACAATCTTCGTTGACAACGAAGAATGACCATTTCATCATCTGCTGCAATCTAGCACTACGTGACCTAATTATTTGGGAGAACAGGAAGTAAATGCATGGTGTAGACAACAAGTCCTGCCTAGCTAGTTGCTTAGCAAAACTAGTTTCATGACTACTTTTCTGTTACTTTTCTAGTTTTAATAAACTTCTGTAAGAGTAAGAACATGTTTACTCGGAATATGTTTTTTCTCATGTGAAAATAAAGTAGAACTACGTCAACAAACTGGGCAGAAAACCCCGTCCATGCCCGAATCTAACAGGATGGATTGATTCAGGCCAGGACCCAAAAATAAGCTAGTTTAAAATAATACCGGAGAGTTAAAGAGTTGTCATCCAAAAATTATGGTTCAGCGTCACCATGACTTTGAGGTAGATGTCGAGCCATAATGGCTATTGGCGGAAATTAATTTTGACTGGGCCTGGTTGAAGGCAAGGTGTTTGTAATTCCGGGCTCAGTCATAGTTTGCTAGGCTCACTTTCTGCATACACCAAATTTCACCCTACATTTTGGTAGATTCAGCACCATGTAACTCGCTGTGGTGCATCAAATAAAGGCCAATTTGGCTTACTGCCTTACTACCGTAGCCTTGGGGCCGTGACTCTATTAATTGATGGAAATTGTATCGCTTGGCAGTGAGTTCCCTAAGAACAATCCGCAGTTTAAATGTAACATTTACGTGCAGCAACTTGATTCTTGGGGTCTCCGAAATTTCATAGCTTTGACTTGCTGTTGCTCCAACATGCAACTCGAATGATAAGGAAAGAAAAGACATGAATATAGTAATGTACGAAGTACAAGTTGACTTCAAAAACCATAACTGCAATATGAATTCATGATGTTAGATTCTCATTAAAGAAAGACTCTTAAAGTTGCACAATACTACTATTATGCTGCTGTAATGGTCGTTCAATAACACGGCATTTTTCTTTTATAGGCCAACCTGTCACCAAATTTTTAAATGAAACCTTAAAAACTACCTTAATAATTTCGGTTGACAGCAAACTTCAAGAATGACCATTTGATCATCTGTAATCTACACTAAGAGCTTTTTCAACGGTGAGTGTGGATGTTTCATAAGTGACATTCACTTTTAAGACATCCTTTAGGTATAAAATCCTAAATATTTTAGCATTAAAGACACATGAGTAAATACACATGCATATATTACACATAAATGAATTAAAAAGACTATTAAATTAAAAATCAGTTATTTTAATATTTATTTCCAAAATCAATCAAGACATTTAAAACAAAGAAAGAGAAAAAAACAGAAATTAAAAAAAAATATACACAAAGACATGCGTTCAGATTTATATCACACAAGTTAGCAACATGCAAGTCAATCATGTCACAATCAATCGTTCCACTAAAAACGATAAGGCATCTTCGATCTCAATCAGACATTTTTCTTTTTATTTTTATTTTTCAAAAAAGAAAACATGGGATGACATATGATGGTCAAACAGTACATACATATAAACTAGACACCCCTAAAAGATAAAGCTAAATATGTATCTATTATACGGTAATATCTTGAAAAAATGCACATGCATAAAATTATATAAAAATAATAAAATCAAAAAAGATGATGTCATTTTTGACTCAAAACTACAACCAGTCAAGGCATAATATTCGTTCACACACAGCACACAATCAATGAAATAAAATATATATAGTATATGTATAAAGAGAACATGAGCCAATACATGCGAGATCTTTTACATACAAAATCACATCAATATAATAAAATAATATATATATATACATATATGATAAATGGATTAAAAATATAATATATTTATATTCATAAAAAGACAAGATATTGATGAGTTTATATAATACATATGGATCAGTTTGAGAAAGTCGTCATATCCATGCACAGATTAAACAGACAAGCACTAGAAAACAAACTATTATTTTATTGTTATCATCTATATATTTTGATTCATTCCTATATATTACCAATCATCAAAACTACAAATAGCGTGTAAAAAAAAAGGCCAATCAATCATCGTTCACATACAACACTCATAGGTTAAAAGATGGGCATCATATTATATTAAAGATCTAAATTTTAACAAGCAATCAATCAATCAATAGTTAAATATTTCTTTTTCTGTTACAGATAAAAGGGGGATTAGAAAAAAATAGGAAATATTTAGATATACCTCGATCGTAATGCAGTTAAAATAATAAGAAAACCGAAAAAATTCCAACTTCCTGAGATCATACTTTTGAGTGTAATGTTGAAACAAAAACAAGAAGAAGTATCGGATCCAGACCTTTTTTTTTCAGCGGCTTTGATAGGAGAAGTATCGGATCCAGACTTTTTTTTCAGCGGCTTTGATTTAATTGATTGAGAAGTATAATACCAATTTAAAAAAGAATTAACAGCAGGGTTAGAACTCGTTGCTGATGACGTATTGGAATAAGAATAAGAAAGAAAGGAAATGGAAAGAAGAACTTTTCATTAACCACAGAGAGGAACCCCATTACATAGGTTTAGTATTTTATTTATACAAGAGTAGAAGGGAAAACCCTAGTATACTAATGGGCCGCACATTCATGGGCCCTAGGCCCTATAACATATAGATAATTAATAATTATTTTTCTTAAGAACTATGATTTTAGGCATACCAAAAACTTTCAAGCCACACAAAATAGTTTTCCCATCCTAGGTGACCTTATAAGAGGTGTCTATTAGGTAGTTCAATTACCTATATACCCTTGAACCTAAAATCAAAAAATAAACTATCCTAAACATCTCTTCTTCTTCCTCCAGCTAAACCACCTTCCTTTTTTCTAAAATTTTTTTTTCATCACTGTAATTAATTATCGATTCGTGAAAATTCGATCACCGGTTAAATTGAACTATATAATGGATCATACAAAGAAAAAAGCAAACGTCAGGTGTTCTAAATCCTCTTCCAATCCATGAATTAAAGAAGAAGAACCATTGAAGATGAAGGTGTAAAAACTATAATTGAACCGGAAATTGAATCGGAAATTCAACCATTTGAAGCTCCAAATACTGAAATGAGGATAAGAACGTATTCCCTACAAACCCAATCTTTTATTTGTTATTTTTCATGGATTGAATGGGTTAAATTGCTAAAAGCTTAGGATTTTTGAGGGTTACAGTAGCGGGTTCGGCTGATAATTGAGTTGAGTTTTGAGACGAACTGTTCTTGAAATTTCACCCTGAAAGTGTCTATGAACATTTCGGCTAAACCGTAAATGTCAATTTTTAACCGAACCCCAAAATGTGTATTGAATACGTTCCACAACAGTATCAGGTTCGTCTAATACCTTGCAAACCTTCCCGGCCGAACCTGAGAAGTGAAATTTACCCTAGGTGGTTGTCAGGTTCGGCTGACTCGATTAGATCACTTTTAAGCCGAACCTATCTCTGTAAACACTTCGAAAATATTTATTTGCAGGCTCTAGGTTCGGCTAGCTCGTGTTTTTGAGTTATCAGCCGAACCTTCTCTTTGCACACTCAAGTTTTTCGATCTTGTTTTGGCCATAATTTTTTCTTCCGATGTCGGAATGACCTCATTCTTTTTGCGTTGTGTTTGTCTTTTCATTCTCTTGAAGTTGAACATAAGATCTAATTGATTTTAATGAGTTTAATATGGACCTTGGTATTCTCCATCATTAGACTTCACTTTCATAACACTTTTAGTAATTTCCAATTTTTTTGTTTGGTTCATCCTATGAAAAGGCTGCACAATAGAAAACATATGTAAAAAAAAGCCTAACCCCTAAATGTGTATGAATTTAAGTGTTTCATGGAAAATCAATATCATGTTCGGCTGATGTGATTTTTTGAATAAGAGACGAACTTGGAAAAATATATAGTTCGGCTGATACGATATTTAGAGTGAGAACCGAACCTAACTCTCAGGAATAAGTTCGGCTTGTTATTGGACTTTAATATAAGCCGAACTAGGATCTTGCAAATAGGTTGGAAGTTGGAAAATGAAGGTTCAGCGTATAACGTTAACAAATTCAGCTAGCCGAACTGTTCATCAATTTAGTGGGTTCAGCTTAAATTTGTAAGCCGAACATAGTCCTGGTTCGCCGAACCATGATGAAAAATACAATTTTTTGATGATTTCAAGCTACAAAAGTGAGATTAAACATAAAATAGAAGTGTACATGTGTGTTAGAAGCATTGGGTTCCTCATCTATGTATTCATCAAATGGATTTGGCTCATAAAAATCACCATCTTGAGTTTGAGTTTGTGTAAAATCATTCTCACAATCTAAGAAATCAGCCATTTCTGGATCATTGTTGTAGTTGATATGTATGTTCCTAGGTTTTTTAGATGAAGAATGACCCTCCTCATCCTCCATTGAATCAAGAAGAAATTTTTTCTCACTTTCTCCTTCTCTCCTTCTCAATAAAAACTTTGATTTTTATTTTCCCCAAATTTTTTCATCTAAACAAACCTTTATATTTCTGAAAATTATCTTAATCACTAAACAAAAATTTTAATCATTAATCCAGATTACTAACACTAATACATAAAGGGTAGATTTGCCATTAAAAAAAGATTTGGTTAAGGGGATTTCTGATTTTATTATTTCACATCCTTTTTTTTTTTGTCTTTATTCAGTATGCCTAATAAGATTTCAGTATGCCCAAAATCATAGTTCTTTCTTAATATTTATATTGTAAACCCTAAGCCCGTCCATAACCAATAGAGTAGAGCTTTGGCGAACCACCTTGTCAAACCTTAAGCCCATTCGGTATTATGTTACCCCTTATAGTCCTAGTGGATGTTGGTGATCGTAGTGCAAAGAAATTTGAGCTTTTTGGTATGACGACCATTCATTCCATTATTTGCAATCTGGCACTATCTAAATTAAATTAGTGGAAACCATATGAAAAATGGGGTTTTGCGTGTGGAAAGAGAGCTATCCGTCGGGGTGGTGGATGCCAAGAGTCTGACTGATAAGGGTTTAGATGGGAGATGCGAGAATGGTTGGCTTATTAAGATCTCTGAGTTGGAAAGTAACACACAGGTGCAAAGGTGCGAAATCATTCATTAGGGAATATTGCCGGAGTGGTGGGACACTGCCGAAAAGGAATCAGAGAAAATGGTTGGCAAGCTAATCACTATGGAAACAATTAGAATAACGGACTACCACTACTATATCGGTGATGCACAAACTCCATTAACCTGCTCACTCAATCACACAATTTTTGACTACTATTTACTGACCCATAACAGCTTTCACACTAATAATGAGTTAAAAACACCGCCATACTTAGAATGTAAAACACCCTATCTCATCGCTTTTCAAATTTCTTATTAAAAAGACAGCGGACATCGGTGAACTTGCTAGGATGAAATGAAACACGACCCAAGACAGACAACATATGAAAACTATGCAGTATGTAAATGCTCAAGGAACCGGATGCATGTAGGAGAAAGTTGGGCTTGTATGAAGGAGCAGTCTTTTACTCGATGGATTTAACAACCTTGTCCATTCTTAATATAGTAAGACCGATATAATATAAAAGGACTCGATGGATTTCAACAGTTTTCCAAATATAGTAAGACCGATTTTCAATGAGAGAAGTGAATAGCAATACTTTAGTGTGAGGTAATCCTTTTAACTTTAGTGTGAGGTAAAAGGTGAGTGATTTATACGAGCAAAGACAATCGATTCTAGATTAGGCGAGAGCTGGAGAAACCTGAAAAATCTTCTCATAGATGAAACAGAATCTGAACCAATACTCGGGCAATCAGAATCCAAACTACCTTTTAGTTCTAACCGGGTAAGAAGATATCCGCCTCACTCAAAACCTTATCATTAAAATAAAATAAAGTAAGTATGTCACTGCATAAGATTCTTGAAAATCCACAGAACAATAAAGCTGTTATTACAGAATTGCAACACTGATTAAATTCACGGCAACACGATCAATTATGCAATACTCGTCTAAAGTATTGAGAAATACCAGAAATGAGTGCTTAAGGACCTTCACACTTGGCAGCGTTTTGAAAAGCTCCACAAATGTTTCATTTGAGTATGTGGATCCCCCAATGATGTAAAAGCAAACATCTGCCCCAACCAGTAACCGAAAGCTATCGAGGACAAAGTCTGCCAGTGGGTGTCCAGTGTAACTAATGGTCAGATAGATTCGCAGCAGACATCTTCAGCGTTAACTCTCTTAAATTACAGGAAGCAACGGACAAGTGCTCCAGTGCCGGATTCACAATGCATAACCCCTAAGATATCCAACAACGAGACAATCTCAACTCTTTAAGGATTTGGCAGTTAGAAAATAACTTTCTGGTCGAGGTTTCATCCACAAAACCAAGATATATATCCGAGCCGAAGTATCTTGAGCTTTGGAAAGGAGACTGTGTTTGGAATAAATAGTACCGTCTTCCACTCAAAATGCAAATCCAACGGTGTCAATGAATCACAAGTGAAAAATGATAGAGGAAATATGGAGGATGTACTTGAAATTTCTTTTATGTAAAGATCTAAAACTTGAACTTTACGCTTCATAATAGTACTGATCCATCTATAAACTCTAGGTTCATCAAAAACCCTCATCCAAACGTAGATAAAAGTTCTGGATATAAGGATTCCCATGAAGAAATAGTACCCTGTCCAGAAAATTCATAAACAATTTGGTTTCCAGCTGCTTTCTAGAGCGCCAGTGACGAAAATCAAGAACAGGGATAGAAATGGCTACATATTTCCATCTTTTGGATAAAATGGACCTAGACATAGCACATTTGGTTGGAAGAAAAGAAAGGATGTGATGTATAAGTGCATCAAGTAATTTACTGAAGTAATCCTCTCCAACACCTGTACTGTTGTTTTCCATTTGTTTGTGTTTCTTGTTGTTTTCCAGAGCCATGGTTTATGAGTTTTACCAGTTTGGATTAAGATACCATATATGAACCATTTGGGAACGCTTTGCGCCTCCTTTTATAAATCAAATTATACTTGCAGATTCTATGGGTAGTACTTACCCCCGTCTACCTTCCTTCTAGTTTTTTTTTTTTTTTTTTAATGTGTACATGTTTAAAAAAAAAGAGAAAAAAAAAGTGTAACTATAGGATGTGTTGGGTTAACTCACCACTGTGTACAATCACAGAACTTAAAATGTTGTGTCATGAGTCGTCATTCAAATGGACAACAAGACTTTAAGGTTCTTTTGTAGTCATAAAATGCTTTCTTTCATCATATTGTTCTTCCTCTACATGGATTATCTTTGGTTTTATACTGGCCCAACCCTTCTGAGTCCTGTAGCTGGCTTTTGCAGTCTTTTGATGCACATATATCCTAGCAATATGATATGAAATTCTGTAACAAATAGATGCGGTAAGAATGTGCTATACTGGTGATGCTCAGATGAAGTCTGGCTGGCCAGTGGAAGTCAAGCATCGATGCCACATACGACTATTGGGGTCAACTTGCTTAGGGTAGGAAATGACTTCAGGAATTGGTAGGTATACATAGTGGGTATTACATATCCCAACTGTAATACCGCTATATCCTGCAAACGCTCCATGAACCTGTTATGGAAAAACATATATTTCAGAGTTTGATGATCGTACATGCTACAAGTTAGCCGATTGTACAAAAAATTTGGAGGGAATTTGAGTGGAAGACTCACAGCATTTTGACCTAGAACAGTGCAAAGAATGCCATCAGAAGCATTTGCACGACATGCACGTATCATATACGTGGGATCAATATACTTCATATCAGCTGGCACCCCAGCGTCCTTAAAAAACTTTTTAGTCTGTCATGAGAGAGAGGCAGAGAGCAATATAATCAATGACCGAAAGATGAACGACAAGTACTTTTATGCCTTCTAACTAATAAAAGAGGCATTGTGTAAAAGCGGAAGAACGACCAATGTCTCATTCAGAAAAGAGTCAAAATTAGAGTTTATATTTGCATAATGTTGGATAGAACCACTAACCTCTTGTTGAATATGCACACCAATGTCTTTAAACATAAAGTTTCCATATGCATCTGTTACATTATTGTTCTCTAACAAATTCTGCACAAAAAGAACATCTAACAATCAACACCAATTATCATCTGGAAAAAAAAAAAGAAAAAAAAAACGAAAAGGAGTCCTACAAATGAACTACGGTTAAAACATGGAAAAATAATGCTACCTAAACTGACCCATTAGACACTGTCACTCTCTTACCTTATAAGAGACATTAATTCCATGAGAATTAAAACTGACAAGTACCCTATAATATACAGGGACTGTAACATACACCAGATGACTTTAAAGTGTCAACAATCTACACAGGGGTTAATGCCACCTACTTACCCTGTTCAGATACTATACACGTTATACTTCAAAAAAGTAGATGGTATTTAAATGAGATGTTAAAATCACAAATACTCTGTACAGAGAAGACAACATACACAACAAAATCCATGCTTATTACATTATCACTTGTTTAACTCACTTTGCCAGCTCCCTCAGATACACATATTACAGCTGATCCTTTCTTCTGAAGAAGATACTTTAAATGTGTTAGTACGCCATGTTCACCGTGTAATTGAAATGGTACCTTGGATATCAAAAGATAGCAAAATCATCAGTAACAAGACGATAAAGATAAGTGAGAACAAGAAGGAGAGAAGGATAATATGTCTTAAACATATATGTACCTCTGGTATCAAGCAGATATCAACTTGCCCACTGGATAGTGAAGCATGCATGGCTATAAATCCGCTGTCTCGGCCCATCAACTTAACCAGGCCAATACCACGGTAAGCACTACGGGCCTGCAAAGAAAATATAACAAGACTAGTTAAAGGATTAAAGACCCGTATCAGTTGGACCATAACCATGAACTAAAAGGTAGGGATAAGTAGCAGTATGTTTTAGTTGATAAGATGATGGGTAACAGGCAAAGTTGGAACTATGTGACAACTGACAAGTAAATAAAGAATCAAAACTAAGTTTGTACCTCAATGTAGGCAGAATTTATTGCTCGTTGTGCTGCCTCCACAGCAGTATCAAAGCCAAAAGTCTTGTCCATCATTAGAATGTCATTGTCAATGGTTTTTGGCACACCAACCACCGCCACTTTCATCTGTCTTTTAAGGCACTAACATAAACAAATTCAAATGAGCCTTCTCCAAGAGTAAACAATAGAACTTTCAGTAAATGAACTGAGCAGTGTACAAGCATGTGTTTCTAGCAACCGGAAATCATCGTAGAAGCTTAGATCAATATGATACCATTAGCATCTAACAGATCTGATCAGTTTAGAGTGCTTATACTTGCATACTAGAATATTGAAAGGTACACCATAGTATATCTGAGTTAGGCTTAGCTCATAGTGAGCTAGGTGAAAAGAAATCAGCTTAGATATATGGGACATCCAAAAGTAAGGAAGTAAGTTTTAACTTCTTCCTGACTCACAACTTCAAACATGTTTTGCACTTGAAAGAAGCCAATGAATATAAGTTTCAACTGGTTCTAGCCCTCGTGGATCATAACAACAACATTTAAACAGATTGAAGTGTCCATGTACTTTTAAATCAAAACTATTGATATATGTGTTATGCAAACTACGTGGAAAGGCTGAAGATCACAGACCTCGTTGTGTATGGCATCAGCCCCGGCATGTGGACCATTTCCTCCTAATACAAAAAGCATGTTGATTCCTCTTTCCTGGCATCAATTTGCACAAAATTTATATATAACCTGTCTCAAGACATGGCTCGATGATACAAAACTATGACAAATCTATGATTATTTCGAAATTAAGAAAATGTGTGTATCAATTAAGACCTGCAAATTGTCAACGATCTGACCAACATTAGGAACTTCACGCGAAACTCCTAACAAACTTCCCCCAGCAAGGTGAATATTGTCAACCACCTTTCTAGATAGCTAAGATGAAAATAAGAAAGAAAAAATATATCATTAAGGGAATAGAAAATCATGAAAAGTAGGACTTGGTGCACATTGATTTCGAAATTAGATTTACAGGCCATATAAGTGCAAACCAGAATATTTGGGATTCCTTTGTCAGAAAAACCATGATAGCCAAAACGGATTCCTTCTATCTTTTTTACACCATATATTTCGAGAGTAATTACTATCTGCAGCAAAAAACAGATGTGCTGTGAATAAATCTAGATATTTCGGAAACAGGGGTAAAAAGGATGGGTCTAATCTCTCATGCAAAACAATATTGATACATCGTTCATCTAATTCTTGTATTTGGAGACGGGCAGTTTATCTTATAATGAAAATGTTTCACTAAGCTACAAAGTTTTGCAAATGAGACTAACCTGTCTTATAACATCATTTAAACCAGGACATAATCCTCCGCAAGTTACAATTGCTGCAGCTACTTCTTCTGGTTTGAAGTATATTTCCTCTCGTGGTCCGGCACGGTGAACCCTATCATATACACGCATTCGATACCCATCAGTGATCAGAAAATAAGAGCAATTCGGAAAACTAACCAAATCAGACAAGAACAAATCACACATTTACCATTTCTCTACCCAAGAACAATCTGGATCATCAATGCACTCAGCCCCAGCGGATGTGGGTGAAGAATAGTGTATCACCTAACAAAATTGAATTCAAAATGAAATATAGATGAACCGCCAAAATATGAATCATTTTGCGCAACAGTTATCTCTGAGCCTTTAGTACCAAACAAGCTGGGGTAGGCTAGAAAGGAAATAGGTGAGCAGTACAACAAAAGCATACCAAGATACACATAGTTCTAAACTTGAATCAAATGTAACACGGGGGTTATATTTGGAGCAACTTTGAAATGCATTACCTTAAGAAGTACTCTATCGTTATTGTTTATATATCCATTCCACTTCTCATCCGATGGATATCCATCTGCAAAATCTTCGATTACAGGACGCCTGTAACAACAACAAAATCTCACTACATTTTCTTCATATCTCAGATCCATTTTATTTTTTTAAAGTCGCCAAATTACCACGAAGCTACCAATTTCCCAAGAATTGCTTGTGCATGATGTCTTAGACACCACAAAGATTATTACAGATCTCAAATATAAAGAAATTAAAACATTTTAAATCAATCTAAAATTAATTTCAATAAGTAATTAAAAGAATCAGGAAAAAAAAATGAAACCAAGAAAAACTAGAAGGAAAGAATTGAACCTGCTTTTGAGGCAAAAAGTAGAAGGAATAGGAGTAACATCATCATAGAAATCAGAAAGATGAGGAATGTAAAATCTCTTTTCAAAATCCTCTTGAAATTTAGTTTTCCATCCAGGATCATCACTTAATTCAACTGAAGAATTTGTTTTCCCAACATAAATACGATTAATCTTGAATTTTCCGCCGGAAGATCTCATACTCGAAAGTATCGAACCGGAAAATGAATCAGAGCCGGACCATTTCTTCACCAATTGTAATCCGTAAGCTGGCGAAATTGCTTCCATTAATATTAATTTCCTTATTCTGAGTAAAAATTTAATCGCTGGAAAGAGAGAAGATGAGTTAAGTGAAAGTAGAGAAATGATCGCGGGAGAGTTCTGTTTTTCTTCTTTTAGTATTGAGTTGAGTTGACATGACAATAAAAGAACACACATGGGTCCCACTCAAATGTTCCAATTTAAGTCCACTTCGACTGATCACTACCGGTTTATTGACTTTTTTCTATTTTCTTTTTTTTTTCTTGGAAAAGAGGAGAAAACCTCCATACTTCGACAGAAAGTTGTGAAATGTACGAAAAACAAAACCATCCTCATTGATATGGGCCTGGGTTGCATGGACACGGATTAGGCGACGCGGACACGACACGACACTAACGCGAACACGACTGTATTCGGAAAATATCACGACGCGCACATGTATAGTATGTATAAGAAAATTATTTTCATTTAAATATTTAAGTCCGTTTATATTTGTTGCATTTACATCATCTAGCACACTGTAAAAAGTGGCTGAATGGTTTTGTTAATTAGTTAAACACCCTAAAGATCAGTGTTCGAAACTCTGTGTGAGGTTTTTTGTTGGAAAAATTTCTAAAAAGGAGGAAAAACTAATAACTCTACGAGATAGCCCAGCCCATAAGCGTCCACCAAAGGCCCATTCGCGTCCAAATGTGAGTCCAGACAGTGTCCAGAGGAGAAGCGCGTGGGACGCGCACGTGCATGCGTCTGACACGCGTCGTTGCCTCGTCAGATCCGCGTCCCGCGTCCCACATGAATCAGACGCAGACACTGCACCAAAAGTTGTGCATCCGTGCAACCCAGATATTATGGGCTGATACCAGTTAGTAGCGGTTTATACTATTGTATATGGCCATTTAATACCAGTATCAACCTAAATAAGTCACGCAAAACTGTGTAGAGCTTGTAACTAATAACAACAATGAGTTTACTGACTCCATTCTTAAATTTTGTTAATTTATAGTCATTGAGATACCAAGAATAAGCAAAACTTTTCACCAAAATGTTCCGCGCAATATTTAAAGTCAAAATACTCAAAACCAAACCACACATAAAATTATGAGAGCTAGAAGCACTGTACGACACTCAAGAAGAAATAGCTAAGCAACAGTCTAGAAATAACAAATAGCTTTAGGTGAAAGAAATACTACTTTCTTTCACGTTACTACTCTGAAAAGAAGAAAAATAAATCATATAGAGTGCATTCAAGATAAGGATAATAATGTCGTCTCAGCTAGACCAAAGATTGAAGAAGTTTTAACATCCTACTTCTCTGATCTGTTCACTGAAAGTTCTTCTACTACAGATGATCTGATCTTCTCACACATTAATCCTTGTATTTCTTAGGGGAAAATCTAGAACTAACAAGTACACCAACCACTGAGGAAATTTGGGAATTAGTCGAAAAGATGAAACCTAACAAAGCATCGGGTCCTGATGGATTCCTGGGTGAGTTTCTTTAAATACAACTGGGGGATTGTTCGCCCTCAATTAGTCTCTGTTATTAAAGATTTCTTCACAACTAGGCATCTGCACCCTGAGTTAAATAAAACATTCTTGTTCTTAATCCCCAAGAAAAAACACCCTAAATCTCCTGCTAACTTTAGGCCAATTGGCTTATGTAACACCCCAAGTAATAGCAAGGATTTTCGCCAATAGATTCAGGAAAACTCTGGAAAAAAAAATTTCCCCTTACAGTCGACTTTTCTTTCTTCTAGACAAATATATGATAACATAATCGTAGCTCATGAAGTAGTTCACTCAATGAAAAAAAGTAAAAAGAAAACATGCAATATAGGTCTCAAAATTGACATGTCGAAAGCTTTCGACAGAGTCAATTGGAATTTCTTAATAAAAACTCTAACTGCTTTTGGCTTTTCAGAGCATTGGTGTCATCTTATACATCAATGTATCTCTACATCTTCCATTGTTGTCCTACATAATAGACAACCTTGTAGCGACTTCAAACCATCCAGAGGCATTAGGCAATGCAGGGAGACCCTCTATCTCCCTACCTATTCATACTCTGTATGAAAGTTTTTTCGTGTTTGCTAAATCATCTTCAAAACACAAAAAAAGTTCAGGGGATAAAACTTTCTCCTAAATCCCCACACATCTCTCATCTTTTTTCGCAGATGATCTGCTCCTTTTCACTAAGGCTGACCTAGGTAGTTGCAAAAACGTATTAGAAGCCATTCATATTTTTAGTGCTGCATCAGGACAATAAATAAATTTTGAAAAGTCAGGCCTCTTTTTTAGCAAAAAATTGCACAAGAAACACATAGGTATCATTTGTAGATTGATGAAGATTAAGAAAATAAACATCAAGGATACACACTTAAGTGTACCTCTGTTCATAGATAGATCTAAACTGAAAACCTTTGACAAGATCATTGAAAAAATGGAACAAAAAATAAAAAACTGGCTTGGCAAGATCTTGTCACAACCAAGTAAAATTGTTTTAAACAAATCTGTTCTCTCCAGCATGCCTATTTTCAGTATGGGATGCTTTGTTCTTCCTAAAAAGATAACAAAAAGAATAAATGACATTCAAAGGGACTTTTGGTGGGGTAAAAATACTAATTCTAAGGGTATATACATTAAATCTTTTGATTTCTTATGTAATCCAATTGACCAAGGGGGTTAGGTTTTGAAGAAGAAAATAAGGTCAACCAAGCTATGATCAATAGAATAGTTTGGAGACTAGTTAGTAACTCGGATGACCTCTGGGCTCAAATTCTTAAAGGTAAATACTTTAAGAAATCTGAGCTTTACACTCCAAAAAGAAATATCAAGCTTCTTGGATTTGGAAGTGTATTTTACAAGGAACAACCCATATTAAAAAGTATAGCATTTGGGAAGTGGGTAATGGTCTGTTGGTAAACATTTGGGATGATTATTGGCTTCCATCTAGAAGAGAGACCTTGGCAGAGTCTTTTCCATCTAGAAACACTACTATAACACTTGTGTCTAAGCTCATAGACTCAAACACAAATAAGTGGAATATTGATCTGTTACATTCTTTATTTGATAATTCAGTTATTCAAGAAATTACAAACATTAGATTATACCCTACTTCTGAAGGTTCCCTGAAAAGGGATAAACTTAGGTGGACACTAACAAAGAATGGTGAATTCTCTGTTAAATCCCTTTATGCTAAACTCTCTTATCCTTCTTGTTCAACTTCTGCCAAAACTAATTTTTTTGGAAAGGACTTTGGACTATGGATACTTCTCAGAGGATCGTTAGAATATTGGTTTATTTGGAAAGAGCGATGCATTAGAATATTTGAGGATAAATCTAGAACCCCTACACAACTTTCCTTAGACATAATAAGACACTATGACTATTGGCATCCAACACACTTGCAGACCACAACTCAAATAAATATCAGTCACATCAAAACCTTACTTTACTGGCATTTCCCACGTAGGAATACTGTAAAGATAAATTGCGACGCCTCTTGGATTTCAGAACATACTAATGCTAGTTTTGGTTTTGTTTTTCGAAACTCAACATGCACTATTCAAGTAGCAGAATGTGGATGGTGCATGACCTTCTCAGCTTAAGAGGCAGAAGCTATAGCTCTGCTAAGGGAAACACAACGGGCCAACAGAAACAATGTTCAAAATTTGGAAATAGAAGGGGAAAACCAGGAAACCATAAAGTATTTACAAGGAAAGACAAATGTTGTAAACTGGAAATGCATAGCAATCTTGAAAGAAGTTAAACAAGTAGCAGATAAATTAGTTTATTTCAAAGGTTTTCAGTATGTAGATATACGCGTAAACAAGGTGAAAGACTTGTAGTCAAAAGAATGGCCACGATCAAGGAACACCACTTTTTGGACTGATCAAGCTTCTAGCTTTTTATTTCCTGCAATTGCTTTTGACACTATCAAAGCATATGAATTCTGTAATTCTAATGACATTACCTATGTATATGGTTCTGCCATGATTAATCCAACAAATTCAGTCAGTGGACGAGCAACTCATCAAGAGTTAGTCTCTGAAGAGCCTGAATTAGCAGATTAATCTTGGTTTAGTAACATAATTCTTATTTTCAAAAAAAAAAAACAAAAAACCACACATAAAATCATAAACTGCAACTAAACTAAATAGATAGGTCAACTCAAACTCAGTCTATTTTGAATCCAACGACACTATTTGATTTTTCCACAAATCAAGATACAACTTCTGAATCAAACCCAGATACAATACCAATGGAGCAAAGCAAACTCAAAAGGTACTTTACATATTGTTGTACAACATGGTTTGCCTTCCTGGACGACTTGGTCAGTGGTTGAGAGAAATAGGGGCTAACACACAAACACACACACCCATCCCCTCTGTTTTCTTATAAAACTTTACCGGATCCTTACAAAAAAGGGGAAAAAAGATTAACCCACATGTCCTTTAATTTAGCCACTAACTAATAGTAATAATTTAGTCCACCAGTTCTTTGAAATAAACAAAAAACATGAATAACTGAAAGAATCATACTGAAGAAAAAAAAATAGATTCCTGGAACTTATCATATGATTGCCACGTTCCCCGCCAAAAAAGATCAACGAACACTTTTGATGAACCTAATGCCATTTAAACCCTTGAACATATATAACTGAATCGTTATGTTCAAAACCAAGAGAAAGATCTGAATTCCTGTAAAAGATGTTCTTCAAATAAGATAGCGATCTTATCTACTTTGGGTATATTATGATTTTAAGACATAATCTTGCGCATATAATCGATTTTTTTTTATTCCAACTACGCATAAGCATTATTAATTTGAATAAGATACTCATCAATTAATAATGAAGGTATATGAAAAATAAAACCACGATGCAAATAAGATTTTGTAATCAAAAGCTCTTTATATCTCTGCAGGTTTACTTCATTTACATTAATGGTGTAAGGGGAAAGCCATTGAACTACCATTATAAGACCAGTTGGAAGATCATAAAATACAAAAATAAGGATATGGAATTGGAAAATCAACTTCAACCATTTTCATAAGGAAAATAAGAACTGGAAAAAAGTTTGAAAACTTTTGAATCACAAAAAACTGAAAGAAAAGAAAGAAAAGTAGATTTCGGAAGCTTTTGATAGAGAAAGAAGCTGAAACTGTGAAATAATTTTACATATCTGAAATCCTTATATATAAGGAAAAAGGAAAATGAAAAGATATGACCGAATATATGGGTTCACCATCTCCAGTATTACCCAGATCTATATATGTATCTTAATGACACTGTTATGATAATCGGAAAACACAGATCATAAAGCGCACGCTCGATTAAAATAACTATAATTTTTCGGTTTCCAAAACGAGGTGATGGAAACCATCTTCAATTCTTCGATTTTCAAGAAGGGTGAAGACAAACTTTAATCACTTGTTATTAAGAATAATTCTTCTTTAGTTTGGTTTTTTGAGCCAAAAGTTTGGTGTAGTTTAGAATTTAGTACTCCATCCGTCCGAATTTAATTACTCCCTAAAATTAAAAGATGAAGAATCAGAAGATGAAGAATTAGAAGATGAGTTCTGTGAAAGAAGACAAATGATCGCGAGAGAGTTCGGATTTTCTTACTTTAATATTGAGTTGAGTTGACAAAACAATAAAATAACACAAATGGGTCCCACTCAAATGTTCTAAGTCCACTTTGACTGATCACTACCGTTTTGTTAACTTTCTTTTTTTTGTTTTATTTTTTTTCTTTCGGAAAAGAGGAACCTGGATACATGGATAGAAAGTCGTGAAATGTACTAAACAGACTCATAGTATTAGGACTCGATTTAGAAAAGCAATACTATCATGATATGGACTGATACCAGTTTATTAGGGGCTGATATTATTATATATGGACTATGGGACAAAACAAAATTCAATCGATTCTGATTATTGGATCGGATAAACGGTATCATCCCCTAGTAATATCGGTATTAGCCCATATAAATCATGCAAAACTACGTAGAGTTTGTAACCAATGGTAAAAATGAGGTTACCGACTCGGTTCTTAGATATTATTAGTTTATAGTCATCGAGATACCAAGAATAAGCAAAACTTTTCACCAGAATGTTCCGCGCAATATTTTTAAAGTCAAAATATTCGAAACCAAACCACACATAAAAACATAAGTTGCAACTAGACTAAATAGATAAGTCAAATCAAACTTAGTCTATTTTGAATTCAATGGCACTATTTCATTTTTCCACAATCCAAGATACAAATTCTGAATCAAACCCAGAGATAATACCAATGGAGCAAAGAAAACTCGAAAGGTAGCTCCAAGCCTAGTTGGTAAGGAGTATGCCCAGTTGGAATGCTCCAGGTCCCGATGGATTTCCAGTGGGGTTTTACCTGTCACAATGGTCTACAGTTGGTAAAGATGTTATCCATATAGTGCAACAATTCTTCATCAACAAAAATATTCCTTCAGGTATTAATCAAACAATTACTTGATTAATGCCTAAAACTCATCGTCCTTCAACTCCAAATGATTATATACCAATTGGTCTTTGTAATATTACATATAAAATAATCTCAAAACTTTTGGTTACAAGAATGAAACCTCTGGTGGAGAAAATCGTTTCCCTAACTCAAGCTGCATATGTCCCAAAGAGGTACACAAATGATAATACAGTCATGGCAAATGAACTATCCACTCCATGAAAAAGTCCAAGAAAAAGTAAGGACTTGTAGCTCTGAAGTTGGACATGTCCAAGGCATTCGATAGAGTTGAATGAGATTTTATAGATAGAATGCTTCTCTCTTTAGGATTCTGTGAAGACTGGCGTACTATCATCCATCAATGCATATCGACAACAACTGTTTTGATTCGGTTAAATGGAGGTATTTGTCAATCTTACACTCCTACAAGAGGGCTTAGGAAAGTGGATCTCTTATCCCCTTACCTTTTCATTCTTTCTATGGAATATCTTGTTAGATCACTAATGTATGCATAATCTCTCAATTTGCTGAGTGGTATTCAAGTTGTGAAGAATTCTATTTCCATCAATCATATGCTTTTTGTAGATGATGGTATGTTATTCTTCCAAGAAGATCAAAGAAGTATTGCTCAAGTTAAGTCTTGCCTTTAGAATTTCAGCAAAATATCAGGTCATCTTATAAACTTTTCCAAATCCTCAGCTTCTATTACAGGTGATCTGTCGTATGAAGCAAATTTATCTATTCGGAATAAGTTAGGGGTTAAAGAACTATGTAATTCAGATAAATACCTTGGTCTTCCAATTCTACCTGGAAAATCAAAATCAATCTCTTTTGGTTCTATTCAGGACTTTTATGAAAATAAGTTTCATGTGATAAAACACTTAATCAGGCAGCAAGAACAACCTTAGTCTAATCAGTACCAAATGCTATTCCTACTCATTATATGAGTAACTTCAGGCAACCTAAAAACATAATAAATAAACTAGATTCACTTCGAAGAAGATTTTGGTGGGGTCATAAGTCCAATAAGGGATTAAATTTGATTGCATGGATCTCTCTTTGCTATCCCAAAGCAGAAGGAGGCTTGTCCTTTAGGAATTTAGAGCAATATAACATTGCACTAATTACTAAGTTGGCTTGGAGATTATGCAAAGAAGAAGATAATCCTTGGAATCAGATTATAAAAGCTAAGTATTCTCTATACTATAATTTCTTTCATCTTCAAGAGTCTCCTGCTAACTCTTCATGGATATGGAAAGGATTGGAAATCGGGCTTCATTATGTGAGAAAATTTCATAAATGGGATGTAAGGTGTGGAACTAGAATCTTGGTTTGGTATGATAAATGGGTGAAAGGTTTGGATTATCCACCAACACCAAATGACACTTTGAGGGAACCAGATAGAATAGTATATGTCTATGATGTCATGTTACAAAATCCAAGAAGATGGAATGCTCAGCTTGTGCATGATTTGTTCCCACCAGAAACGACACATTTAATACTAAGTATACATTTAGTTCAAGTAGGCACTGATAAACTCATCTGGGAGCCAAGTAGGTCAGGAGAATTTTCAGTTAAGTCAACATATAATGCCTTAACTAGGCATAATAACTTAACTGAACAAAAATACATAAATAGACCAAACATAAATTGGAGATTGTTATGGAAAACAAATGTTCCACATAAAGTAAAACTATTTATTTGGAAATGTCTAAAAGGGCTTAGTGCCTACTAGAATTGAATTGAACAAGTATAGAGGAGACATTGAAACAATATGTCCAAGATGCTCACAAGCGGATGAAACACTGCAGCACCTGCTGATAGATTGCGATAACTCTAGATTAGTGTGGTTGGCCATGAATGTGAATGTTGCTCATCCACAACATCATCAAATTCAGGTTAACAATTCTTTCTAATATTGGAATTGGTCTAATAATCCGTGACTCAACATGTCAATGCTGGGGCATCAGAGACAAGTACATCGATGGAGGAATAGATCCAGAGAAAGCTGAATGTCTGTCTATGAAAAAAGCAATATTATGGGCCAGAGATAAAAGCTTAAAGAAAGTTACCTTTGAAAGCGATTTTACAAATGTAATTAACTCTATCAAGTATGCCAAACCTTTAGTTCGGTGGATGAACCAAGGTCTAGTAGATGAAATAAGGCACTTGCTCTCTCTTATTTCTTGTTTTAGTGTTGACTAACTAAATAACTAATTTACCCTAAATCATTAAAAAAAACTAAATCAAAATTATAACAAACCCATTACAAGGAATTTTTTACAAACCCATTACTTTTAGAAGGCTCATTTTTTTCTCTTCTTCCCTCTCCCTTGTCGTCGTCGATTCAATGAAGTTTTCACAAATCCATTACTTTTGTGTTGTTTTTGGCTGAAAATATGAGTATTAACCATCAAATGAGTTGAAAATGGAAGTTACAGAGAGAGGTTCGGCTAGAAATTATGTGAAAGCTTTGTCGAACTAGCCGAACCTAATGGAAATGATGAACACGAAGAACAGTTTGACTATTTCGCAAAAATAATTCCTAACCTAATAAGTTCGGTTACGTCGCAATTTTTTTTTCTAATCGAACCTAAGTTTGGTTATGTCGCAAAAAAAATTCCCCACCGAAAACGTCGCAAAAAGTATTTCCGGACAGATTGGTTACGTCACAAAAAAAAAAGAAAAAAATTCCTAACCGAACCTTAGTTCGAGTACGTCGCAAAAAAAATATTTCCTAACCAAACTCTTATTCTTCTTCTCCTCTTCCTTATTCTTCTTTCACTTATTTAGTTTAATTATTTTTTTTATTTAATCTTACACTAATCATTAATTATGTTAACCTAATGATTCAACTAATCATTACACTAATTTAATTAAAAAAATTAATTTTGGTATTTAGATAAATATATAGATAAAGGATGACATAGTTTTACTTCAAATATCTTTTCCAAAAAAATAATGGTCCCAAAAAAAAACAGTGGTGTCCATAAAATCGTTCAAAATATAACAAGACTGTATTAAAGAGCAGTATCAGTTTGACCATAACCACACGAACTAAAAGGTAGGGATAACTAGCAGTATGCTTTAGTTGATAAGATGACAGGTAACAGGTAAAGTTGGAACTGTGTGACAACTGACCAGTAAATAAAGAATCAAAACTAAGTTTAAAGAAGCCAGACAACTTGATACAATTCTTATACATGGCAAGATGGGATCGATATCCAAACATAGGCCCAGCAATTAGCATACACAAGCTACTCTAAACGCAAATAGAGATGAAGTTGAGTTGCAGTAAGCCAATACATTCGCAATCAAGGTCTGCTCTAAATATATGCTAGAAGAACATACATTGCAGTAAAATAAAAACATTTGTTTGAATTCTAAAATCCTCAAATCTACTTGCTGTTTTTAATGAACTGTTTGAGCAATTCCGAAAAAAACAAACAATCGAATCAAATTTTAAATCCAATAAATTAGTAAGCTTTCAACTCCAATAAAATTGAGCGTTTTGGTATGACGACCCCTTCCATCTCGCACTACCTCAAGTAACTTCATGCTTTACTGATGCTGCAATAATCAAGAGCCAAACTTTGAATCGCAGCGCCCATCTAGTCCTATGCCTTAGTCACAGCAGAAGGCGCCGCTAAGTGCAATGATTTTAAATGAAATACAATTAAAGGAAGCAATTTAGGTGACATTATGAATACAAAAAAAAAATAGTTGAACTGCAGGATTTTTAAATGCATCAGTAAACTACCCGTTTCGAGAGGGAGACTAGCATTAGAATTCAGACTGCCTAGTTGAGGATCTTATCGCTCATATCGCTTTTCAAGTTTCTCAATCTCTTCTTCTTCTCATTAAAAAAGACAGCGGATACCGAAGCAGTTGCTACGATTAAAAGAAACACACAAGACAGGCAACATATGAAATCTATGTATTATCTAATTTTTAAGAAAGACTCTGGAAAGGGATGCATGTAGGTGAAAGCGCGTGCATGCATACAAGATCAGTTTTAGTCGATGGATTTAATAACCTTGTCCATTCTTAATCGTGATTAGTAGAGTTTCTCGCCACACTCTTTATTGGTCTCAAAATCCAACAGACTGTCTCATGGGAAGCTCTATTAATTATATCACGTTTAAAAAGACCGAAACGAAATCCAAGTTTGGGTTTTGGAATCTGAACGGGTTCACTGGAGAGAGCCTTAAATATTTCTCACGATATACGGCTTCTCTTTAAATTATTGTTTTAAGAAACTAGTTATGTGATTTGGTGGGAGATGGTAGTTTTACATCTCAATGCTTTTTCCATTTTTGATTTACTACTCTAATTCTCACTCATTGCCTCTGGCTCTGACTTCCGATAGAGGGTATAGGTTCATCATTTGCAACTTGACTGAGCGGTGACAATTTTTCAAACTTCAATTCTTAATGTTTTTATGTTGTGTCGGTTAGAGTGAGTGATGACAAAGATGCAGATAATGCATTATGGGGATCAATTTCTACTCTTAATTAGACGAGTCTTTGTGATTACTAGATATACAAGTTGTGATGGTGCTTCTCCGTGCTTCAGCACTATAGTAGAAATTCTTTTAATTAATACTCAATTATTTAACAAACTCTCTTAAATAATATTTTTTGCGGATCCCGAGTCGGGGACAACGTGCCAAATTAATAATTCGCTAAAATTATAAGATAATACATTTTTGATTACCTATGTAGACCCCATATGAAATATAAATTAATAATGCATGTATATATTTAATACATTAGTTATTTACGAAGATTTTTTGAAAAATGATTTAATTGAATTTTATCTCTAATTTTTCTTATCATTGTAAGAATTTTTGGTGTTGTTTTCTCATAGCTCATCAAGAAATTATTCAATGTGATTGCTACTTTTATAGCCTCGTTTCGTGAAGGGGACTCTATTGTAGAACTTTCATCATCTTCTTTCACATCTTTAACAGTTTCCATAATGCTCTCGATTAGTTCTTCACCAGTCAACAACTGTGTAACTTCATTTTCTTTCGGATAATTTAAGACATCTTCGACATTCATTGAATTGCGATAGCCCAATTTCTCGATCAAAATTTGCAAGTCTTGAGTGATTTCACTGTATGTATGTTCATCCAAATTGTCTAAACTTGTGTTATATGTTGATCGAAGTTTACAATGACGAAAGCATCAATTTTGTCTAAACTTGTGATAAGAAATTTATCTATAAGTTATAAATTAATAATTATTAATTTATCGGTTAATTAATATCTTGTATGATTAATAAATTTTGATGGTCCCGATAGCATTAATTTATAGAGTTTCTACTGTCCTATCATTCGGCGTTTCATATATCCATTAGATAATTTATACATTGTTGTTTGGAATACTTACTCGATTACAATTTTTTTGTGTACTTCCAGAATTGCAAGATCTGTTACCCGGAATCATCAACCAATTCGGCAAGTGTGCCTTTGCATTCATTTCTGTGTCTGTTGTGCACTTCTGAATACCGGTACCGGTGCTTGGTGTTTAAACTATACTTGTTTTACTTTTTCAGGACCCAATAACATGTACAACTTGAGATTGAGAGCTTTCGCAGCATCAGGGAAGTGTTGCCGGAGTTGTGGGACACTGCTGAATAGAAATCCGAGAAAGTTGTTGGCGTCTTGATGACGCAACAACTAACAAAAAAATTAGAATAGCTGAACACCATTATTATATCGGCAATGATGCACAAAACTCCATTAGGCAACAAGTAACTTCATGCTATACTGCTATCGGCTGTTGCAAAATAATGAAGAGTCTGACTCTGAATTGTAATGCTCATCTAACCAACTTGGCTAAAGTGACAAACTCAACAGGCAATGGCCGTTAAAAAGGAGTAATACGTTAGCCAACAATACAGAGAGGAGTGAAGTCGCAAAAGTGAACTAATATTCATGAACTCGATCGTGATCAAGTTTAAATTTAAAAACTGATCTTTGGCCCCAATTAATTAGGCAACAATCAATGGTTGCTAGTACTTGTTAGACATGGAAAATACATGGAAGTGAACATTGCCTCTATCACCTCAGCTTAAGAGGGTAATGCTAGATCATGCAAAACACGATAGCGTGAAGATGCAGATGATGGATACAACAGTGATTAGAATGTGAAACTGTTTTCCATTCAGTGAAAAGGAGAGATGAAGAGACTCTGGTGTGCAATATTAGATTGGTCTTTTTCTGTTTGAATTTTAGTTATGTCTTTTTGTGTTTAACATTAATTGTCCACTTTAAAGTGTATTGAATTCTTCATGTAAGGTTTCCTTTCTGATGCTTCCCATTTTTTAACAGATGGAGTCGAGGGTTAGATTTTGTTAGTCGTGTTATATGTCTGTATTCCTGCTGTCAAACATCTCGCACTGCAAAGTGAAGATGATGTGCCTTCCCTAGTGAGGCTGAGGAGGTTGCACAATGTGGGAGAGTGAATTTCATGGAGTATTTAAATACAATGGAAACAGGCAAGGATTAGATTCCCTAACCACATTATTCATGTTTTCAAACTCATGGTTGACCGTTCTTACTAGCCCATGCAAAACTTATTAACTTCCCAAATTCCATGAAACTAATTCTGGAACGTAGTAATAAATACCTGACAGATGCAAACCAATGACACCAAAACACATCAATTGTGCACCGAATTTGACTCAAAAACTAGCTTGCTAGCACATTTTAAGGTAGGCGTACTTAATAGTGTAACTGATGATGCATCATCATTTTCAGTGGTGCCAAGTTTTCTTCAACACCCATGAATGATTCCTGAAATCTTGTTCACCATCAATGACAATGGTGACATCTATACCTGCCTCTATAAATATCAAGCATTTCTTCTTTTAGTCTGCATGAAGCACATATTAAGAGGTACCAGTCTAGTTAGCTAATCGATCATTTGTTTTGGTGAAAGATTAATTAATCAACAGTCAATACATATGGCTCTTCAGCTCAGAGTTAGCTCGTTAACAAAAACTAGTCCGTCTTTGTTATCATCTCATAATCATAATAAGTCATCTAATTCCAAGGCTTTTTTATTATCAGCATCCCCAGGAGTACGCAAATTTGCTTCTCCTAGTAAAAGTAGTACTAGATCCCGACAAATAACAACAACAAGATGTTTGTTTGGGAAAGGAGTGGTACCAGCAGCTAATGATGTCGTGGAAGGAGTTCTTGATGGAGTTACTACTTCTATTCGTTCCATTTCTCAACCTGATCGAGTCAAGCGAGATGATTTTCCTCTTGACTTCAAGTTTGGAGCTTCTACTTCTGCTCTTCAAGTACGTATTTTATAGTACTTGATCTCTGGAACCATAATTCTATAGTTACATTTTGGTTTCACTCTAACCATGACATATGCAATGGCATGGGGTGCAGACAGAAGGATCAGGAAGTGAAGGAGGAAGAGGACCAAGCACTTGGGACTCTTTTCTACAGGATTTTTCTGTTGAAGGGACGGAAATGGCAACTAATTCTTACCACAAGTATAAGGTGCTCATATATAGTTGGCTAGTTTGATCATATACCACGTACATGTGTGTGTGTGTCTAAATAAGCTGATCAAGGAAGTACGTACGTCGCAGGACGATGTAAAAGCGCTTAAGGAAATGGGAATGGACGCCTACAGAATGTCCATCTCTTGGAGCAGGCTATTGCCTAGTACGTATATATTAAGCGATAATCTTTAATTATGGCAGGGATTCAGAAATTCCATTCCAAAATATGAATCTGTTAATTATCAATGAATTATATAAATTCATATTCATAATGCAGAGGGATCCTTGAGTGGTGGCATAAACCAGGAGGGTATTGACTTCTACAACAAATTTTTCCAGGAATTACTTGATAATGGTAAGTTTTTAGCTATTAATTAAATAAAATAGAGAAAGATAAACTTTGACTATGCAGTATCACTTTTGGAACTCAGGTTATTAGCATCGTGACCTGATAAATTTACCACTACACTGAAATTCTTATTGCAGGGATCGAGCCGTTTGTAACATTGTTCCATTTCGACTTACCTACAGCTCTACAAACTCAATACAGAGGATTCCTCGATAAAAAAATAGTGTACATATATAACCTTGCTCGTATCGTTGACTGTTTGTTTTGTTTAGAATCACAATATTTTTTGTGCAAACAACCTTAACTGATAGATAATTTATGAATTTATCCTAGGGATGACTTCAAAGACTTTGCAGATCTTTGTTTCAAGAACTTCGGAGATAAAGTTAAACATTGGACAACAATTAATGAGCCACAACTCTTTGCAATGTACGGTTACCGTGTTAGTCTTTCTCCGATTGGTGATAAAGTCAACGATCCATATGTTGCTGCCCACACCATCATCTTATCCCATGCTGCAGCTGCTAAACTATATAAACAAAAATATCAGGTATGAATTCACCTACGTATTTAGTTTACATGTAGCACATATTTATTATTTAACATTTTTCTTAGGCTGCACAAGGAGGAGAAATTGGTATTTCTATCGTGGGTCAGTGGTTTGTGCCGCACTCGGACTCATCCCGTGATAAAGAAGCAGCAGAAAGGGCAAATGACTTCATGGTTGGATGGTTCATGGAACCATTGGTTTATGGAGATTACCCGTTTATAATGAGAGCATTAGTGAGGGATAATCTTCCCATGTTTACAGACAAGGAGAAAGAAATGGTGAAGGGTTCTTATGATTTTATTGGTGTAAATTATTACACTGCTAGATACGCCAAAGACATTCCTTTTACCAGGGATCATAAGTTCACCTCCACAGACAAATACCAGTTTGTAGAACAGAAAGGTACGTATGCACAACTATAAGCTACGTACCTAGCACTTGGTATTTTTTTCGCTAATATCCAGTTGTCCTGAATTGTACCTCAGATGAAAAAAATGGAGTTCCTATCGGCCCATTGGTAAGATTCATCGCATCATAACGTTTTATTTCCAAGTGGGACAAAGACAGGTTGATTGATGGTTTACGTGTTATATAGCCTCCTGCTGGTGGTTCGGAGAGTATTTACATTTATCCGGCGGGACTAAGAGACGTCCTGGTTTATATGAAAGAAAGATATGAAAATCCCAAGTTCTACGTTACTGAAAACGGTATGTCCAATATCTGTTTATACAAAAACTTGTTCATTACAACTACACATTTATTCATGTAAAAATATCGTTCATATTGTGCATATACGTATGATAAAGGGATTCCTGAGGGACGAGACGACTCGCAGCCAATGGAAAAAGCACTCGAAGATAATCATAGGATTGAAGTCATTCTCAGTCATCTTTATGCAGTTAGAGAAGCGATGAAGTAGGTTGCTCATTAATAATGCAGTTAATAAAACAATGGAAGTAAAGAATTAATACACGAGATTTGATTATAGTGTTGTTGTTGAAATATATATGCAGGAAGGGAGTGAACATGAAAGGATTCTTCATATGGGCATTGTTGGATTGCATGGAAATGGGATCGGCTTATAATGTTCGATTCGGACTTTACTTCACTGACTACAAAAATGACTGCAAAAGATATGCAAAAAAATCGGCTAAATGGCTTCGCAGTTACCTCAAGACTGATAGACTGCCTCAAGAACAACCAAATGAGGTTGATACCATCGAAATGGAATGGGACGAGATGATTTGTGAATGATGTTCACAATCTGCTACTTTGCTTTGTTATTGAAGTGGTCCAATCTGGGGTTTATCATGTAACGACTTACTATTAGCAGTAATGGCATATACAACTGCATTTCTTATATTCAATAATTATGGCTCCAGCTTGATTCAAGTTAATAAAACGTTCCAAGGGAAGAATATTTGCCACAATACGTTATGTTTAATTATCGGATGACAAGAATTGAGTTGACGAATTTGAGCAGAGATCGTGAACATAGACATTGAACGACTTCACTGAGAAAATTTAGTCGCATTTTTTTGTTTCTAGTAACTAAAAGAGAATTTGTCCCTTTTCCATTCTCCTCTCTTCTCTCTGCAAGAAAAAAGAAAACCGTTTTTTTTTCCTTAATTCAATCCTCCTAAAATTTCTTAGATCTTAATCCAAATCTGTCATATTTGATATGGAGTCTTCAGATATTTTGACAGATTTGATATAAATATTATTATCTATTAGTATTATATAAAGAAATCACTATTTAGTGATTTTAGGGTTTGTAAATAATGTTGTTATTCTGTTTTCAATTGATTTCATCTCTTCTGATGGCTTCTATGTGCCAATTAGATGTTTCTTATAGCCTTAAGGGCGTTTCGTATGATTGTTACATTCTTATCAAATGCATCATCGCTGACGATTTTCGAAAATGGTCATGGTTTTACAATCCTTTGAAGAACAATGGCTACAGAAAATTGTGATAATGATGAAACGGGAAGATTACTCCCCTCTGGGACATTATACTCTTATTGAAGAAGACAAATCTCAATGACAGAATTTTATTTATAAAGACATTTTTCAAATATCAGTTTCCTCTGTGAAACAAGATATATGTAATTTTTTATTATTTTCATCTTTGATGTATTTGGTAATCATGTATTTAATTTTACAATATTAATAAAATCAAGATGTTTCCTTCAAAAAAAACAAAAAAAAGTAACTAAAAGAGTACAATAGTTTTTTCACTTATTTATAATGTTTTTTACTCATCAATAAGAACCAAAAGAATACAAGAAAGTTCAGAGAGCTAAAAATTGTAAAGACTCCCTATCATTCTTAGGGAAAGTCCTATCTTCAAATGGTAAAATTAAAAAATAAATAAATCAGAAGTAGAATAAATATTCCTCCACAAACTTAATCCATGTTGTTCTTTTGAATCTTTATACCGCCAAAATTTGATGATAACAAATGCTAAGCAACAAACATAGTCAAGACGATTGATAAAATTGTTGCATCAGATTTGTGTTATAGGCCTAGCTTACACACGCTCTTTGCATTAGATTCTTCTACTCAAAATGCAAATAGAGATAACTAAGTTCAAGTGCATTAGACCACCCAAGAAAACTTTCCATCGACTATAGATATTGTTTTCACTTTTCAAGTGTCTGAAGACTCTGAATTGGTGCTGCTATGATCAATAAGTTTCCAACAACACATAAGAGTTGGTCTAGGATCAAAGTGTAGTATAAAGAATACGACGTGAAAAGAATACGACGTGAAATTTAGTAGTAGAATCTAATGCAAAGAGCGATACACTACAGGAAAAATGTATATCTACAACTGGAGTTTTACAACTCTTTGCTAAACATCATAGAAAGTCATATGATTTATAATTGGTTTCAAAGGAAGAGTTGTTGTATATCATCACTACCAACCCTTAGGACCAAGGGTTACGCTAAGAAAACAAACGATAACTTCTTAAACAAAAGAATTGTGACGACATTTAGCTATAACAACTTTGTTACATAAAGGTAGTGGCGACATGTCATGGGTATTCAAACATGAAAATAATGGGTAGTCAGACATGAAAATAAGGAAGTGTTGCCGGAGTTATGGACACTGCAGATCATCATTATAAATATTTGTTAAAATATACGGGCATCCAACTAGAAACAAATAAACAGCCCTTTTAGATTACATTTAAGTTAATTAAGGAGAATATTAGCAATGTGGGACTATTGTCCTTCCACAATACTATTGTATCCATCCTATCCTATTAATTCCATGAGCCAAAATGATGTAGTGCAAGATATGGCAGAATCCTACTTGGAAGGAAGGGATCGACGAAAGAATATCCGTTAAATATTTTCCTATTTATTATTTTTTGTTAGGAAATAAGAGATATCTTGCTAGTATTGGCATGATATTATATTTAGTAGGATTTCCTCTTTATTAGCATTAATCATAAAAGATATTGGCATATCCCATAAGGCCTATATATGGCCACGTTTGTAAGGAAGATCGGCAGATTTTGGAGAAAAGAAAACTCTTCCTTTGAGAAGTTTATTCATTGTGTGATTTCTAGTACTAACATTCTACACCATTTGGTATTCAGAAACTGGGTATCGATCCTTCCAACATGGTTCGTGGTAGAGGTCAGGGTGGTCCTCGTGAAGCTTTGGTTGAGGAGGTAATGGAGAGAACGAGATACGATGAACTATCACGCACGGTTGAGCAGCTCGCCGGTCAGGTAGCAACCCTGTTACAACGACATGAGCGCCGTCATCCTCCTATTGATGAGTCCAATTCATCTGATGACGATGACGATAATGATACTGATAACCCTTTTGCTGGGCGTGAGCGTGAATCTAGGAGTTGGGAATCATCATTCCGCATCGAAATTCCTGAGTTTCACGGTAGCGGGTTGACACCAGAGGATTGTATCGACTGGTTTTCTACCGTGGAGGAAGTTCTGGAATTTAAGAGGGTTCCTGATGATCGAGTGGTTCCGCTTGTGGATACACGCTTTCGGGGTAGGGCTGCTGTTTGGTGGCGTCAACTGAAAGCTTCCCGGATTCAAAAAGGTAAAACTCTTATTTCTTCCTGGGCAAGGCTTGAAAAGTGTATGCGTTCAGCCTTTTTGCCATTTAACTATACCAGAGAACTGTATATTCGTTTACAAAACCTTCGTCAGGGTTTTCGTTCCATTGATGAATATACAAAAGAATTCTATGATTTGGTCACTCGGTCAGGTATTACAGACACCGATGATCAGCTTGTCTCCCGCTATATTGGTGGTCTACGTGAGACTTTCCAAGACACACTAAATATGTTTGATTATTTTTCTGTGTCTGAGGTTCACTAACGAGCTCTGCGTTTGGAAAAACAATTATCCCGTAAGTCATTTAGAGCAGCTGTTGGCCGCCCTACTATTACTCCTTCACAGATTGCTTCCGCTCAACAGAATGTTAGTACGTCTCAAAGGCCTGGTCCTAAATGCTACCGATGTGGTGATCCTGGTCACTTGGCAAAAGATTGTCGTAAGGCTGGTCGACCTGGCAAAGCTTTACTTGTAGAGCCTACTGCTGCTGATGATGTCTTTGCTGATGCGGAGGAGACATCAACTGAGTTCGATGAAGTATTTCTGCCAGGAGACCAAGGTGACTGCTTGATGATTTCTCGACCATCGTTCCTGACGCCGAAGGTTGACACTGACGAGTCATGGCTCAGAAAGAACATCTTCCAGACAACGTGCACCATAGAAGGAAAAGTCTGTCGAATGATCATTGACTCAGGCAGCTGTGAGAACGTGGTGTCTGAAGAGGCTGTGAGAAAACTCAAGTTATCACCAGAGAAACATCCTAGTCCGTACTCTCTTCACTGGCTGAGTAAAGGTTCGGAGGTAACTATTTCCAAACGTTGTCTTGTGAAGTTTTCCATTGGTTCTGTATACGAGGATGCTTTGTGGTGTGATGTCGTGGTTATGGATGCTTGTCATCTGCTATTGGGACGACCTTGGCAATACGACAGGGAGGTAATTCACAATGGTAAACTAAACACATATTCATTCTTGTTCAAATCGACTCGCGTCACGTTAGTTCCTGCCAAGGAGACTGTGCACAAACCACTCTCTAATCTGGCTTCCAATTTTCTGTCTTGGCGTACGTTTGAGACCGAGATGATAGATGAGGGTATTGTGTTCATCTTGTGTGGCCTTTCTCTTGCATCTGCGTCGGCTGTGGCGGTTCCGTCATGTATCCAGGGAGTATTATCGGACATTGCAGACATTTTTCCTGTTGACCTTCCGGATGGGTTGCCTCCATCTCGAGCTATTCAGCACCGGATAGACTTAGTACCAGGATCGGTTCTCCCTAATCGAGCTCATTACCGTATGAGCCCAAGAGAACACGAGGAACTACAACGTCAGGTAGGGGAGTTGTTAGCCAAGGGTCTCATCAGGGAGAGTCTTAGTCCTTGTGCAGTTCCGGCGTTACTCATTCCTAAGAAGAACGGTTCATGGCGCATGTGTGTGGACAGTCGTGCTATTAATAAGATTACGGTGAAGTACCGTTTTCCCATCCCTCGTCTGGATGATATCTTGGACCAGCTTCATGGTGCTACGATTTTTAGCAAATTGGATTTGCGTAGTGGCTACCATCAGATTCGTATACGGCCTGGAGATGAGTGGAAGACCGCTTTTAAAACTAGGGAAGGACTTTATGAATGGTTGGTGATGCCGTTTGGTCTCTCCAATGCTCCGAGTACGTTTATGCGTGTCATGAATGAAGTATTAAAACCATTCTTGGGTAAGTTTGTGGTCGTTTATTTCGATGACATTTTGGTTACTAACTTGGATATGCACTTGCGTCATCTTCGTGAGGTCTTGGTAGTCTTACGCCAGCAAAATTTCTTTTCCGCTACAAAGAAGTGTGTCTTCGGTACAGATCGCATTTTGTTTCTTGGATACGTCATATCCAAGGATGGTATTTCCGTGGATGAATCGAAGGTTGATGCTGTGCGTACTTGGCCTTGTCCGCAAACAATCCATGAGGCCAGGAGTTTTCATGGGTTCGCATCCTTTTATAGAAGGTTTATTCCCCACTTTAGCACTATTACAGCAGCAATCACTGATTGCATGAAGAATGGCAAGTTTTCTTGGACAGATGCAGCTACAGCAAGCTTCATCTTACTGAAGGAGAAGCTTTGTTCTGCCCCTATATTGTCGTTACCAAATTTTTCTTTACCATTTGAGGTTCATACAGACGCCTCTAAGGTTGGTATAGGTGCAGTCCTCAGCCAATCCAGTAAACCGATCGCATTTTTTAGTGAGAAGTTAAATGGAGCTAAGCGTAATTACAGCACGTATGAACTAGAGTTTTATGCCATCATCCAAACCCTTAAGCACTGGCGTCATTATTTGATTCATTCTGAATTTGTGTTGTTTACTGACCATGATGCTCTCAAGCACATCGGCAATCAAGACAAGATGAATGCACGACAGGTTAAATGGGCTAATTATCTACAAGATTTCACATTTGTCCTCAAGCACAAGGATGGAACTTAGAACCGTGTGGCTGATGGTCTTAGTCGTCGACGAAGTCTGCTAACGTCACTACGGACGGAGGTCTTGGGTTTGGAATCGTTTGCTGATTTATACAAGACTGACCCCTATTTTGGTTCAATTCTGGACGCTGTGCATGCTGGCAACAGTACCCAGTTCACGCTGTTGGATGGTTTTCTCTTCAAGGGAACTCGACTTTGCATTCCTGACTGTAGCTGGCGTTTACGTATCATTCAAGAACTGCATAACGAGGGTCACTTTGGTCGTGACAAGACCTTCCAGTTGGTTTCAACATCATACTTTTGGCCGCGCTTGTTTAAAGAGGTACAACGTTTCGTTTCTCGTTGTCATATCTGTCAGGTATCTAAAGGTTCTACGACAAATGCTGGTCTTTATATGCCATTACCAATTCCGTCTAAGCCTTGGACTGATATTAGTATGGACTTTGTTGTGGGTTTGCCTCGCACTCAACATGGAATGGATTCTATTTTTGTCGTCGTTGACAGATTTTCCAAAATGGCGCACTTTATAGCTTGCAAAAAAACTACGGATGCAGTTCATGTGGCATTTTTGTTTTTTCAACACGTGTATCGTCTTCATGGTCTCCCAGAGTCCATTGTATCGGACCGTGATTCTAAATTTCTTAGTCATTTCTGGAGGTCTCTTTGGAAATTATTGCGTACGGAGTTGAAATTCAGCAGTGCTTATCACCCTCAAACGGATGGGCAGACAGAGGTTGTTAACCGATCTCTTGGGAACATACTTCGCATCCTGGTGGGTTCTCACACTAAACAATGGGACAGGCATTTGTTTCAAGCAGAATTTGCCTTCAACAGAGCCATTCATAAGAGCACCGGGTTTAGCCCTTTCCAAGTGGTCTGTGGATTTAATCCGCGTTCACCCCTTGATCTTGCGCCTGTGCCAGATTTGCAACGAGTGCATGCCACTGCTGATGAGTTGGTGCATCACTTACAGCAGATACATGCCGAAGCTGCTCAAAACTTGGTGGCGTCCTCTACGAAGTACAAAACGGCTGCCGATAAGCATCGTCGTCACGTTGAATTTGAGGTAGGTGATTTCGTTTGGGCTGTACTTATTAAGGAACGTTTCTCTACGAGCACATACAACAAATTGGGTCCTCGCAAGATTGGTCCTTTTGAAATTATTGAGAAGATCAATCCTAATGCTTACCGTTTGCGACTTCCCAGTCATATTCATACTGCTGATGTGTTCAATGTCCGTCATCTCATTCCCTACCACGGCGACTTGTCTGATGATGATTTTTCTACCCTGCCTAATTCGGGGGCGAATTTCCTCTTTCCCGGGGAGAATGATGTAGTGCAAGATATGGCAGAATCCTACTTGGAAGGAAGGGATCGACGAAAGAATATCCGTTAAATATTTTCCTATTTATTATTTTTTGTTAGGAAATAAGAGATATCTTGCTAGTATTGGCATGATATTATATTTAGTAGGATTTCCTCTTTATTAGCATTAATCATAAAAGATATTGGCATATCCCATAAGGCCTATATATGGCCACGTTTGTAAGGAAGATCGGTAGATTTTGGAGAAAAGAAAACTCTTCCTTTGAGAAGTTTATTCATTGTGTGATTTCTAGTACTAACATTCTACACCACAAAAGCACCACCTTGATGTTGCAAGGCAGTTCCTATGAAACTTTACAAATGTACAATTTTGATGTGCGTGCGGTTTAAAATAACTTCTGTCGCGGGCTGTTGGACTTGAGTCACTGCCGTCAAATCCAAGCCGCCAACTGGTAATTTTCAAACAACAAAAAAATGCTATATTTTTGCCTTTGTAAAGAACGCGTAATTGGGGATATATAAACTGAGGCTTTGCCATGCCCATAGTAGGTGGAAAAAACTGGGGCTTTGTTATGCCCATAGGAACTGGTCTAAGAGACTAAATTCCGTATTAAGCCACTCCTCCATAAAGGGACAATTGCTCTAAATGGAGATTCAAATATCAATATCTAGGTTAACCTACTCATATTTGTTTGTCTCTTCTTTTGCAATGTTGGTATCCCATTCTAAGAAGGTAAACCCCCCTTTTCAAAACAAAAACATATTACGATTTTTTCAAAAAATATAGTAATCCAATGACCTTGGAGGGGTTTTAATTCCTACGGGTAGATAATTCGTAATTGTAACTCCCGAAAATTCGATAGCTACATCCGATGAGATGATAATAATAGAAAAGCTAAGTCATGGGAATCAACTTTGACATTAATGAGATTATGCACCACTTTACACTAGTATGATCTCCTCTAATACTTATATTGAATATGTGGAACTTTATAAAGATTACAAAGGTATTAAACATCTATCCCTGGAAAACATAAAGGTTGAAATGAGCTTCAATGGCTTTTTCTCTTTTCTCTATGAGTATTATTGATTGTCTTTCTTGACTGAATTCTTCTCTAGAAACCTGCCTCTCTCTTCATTATTTGAGTCCTTATATAGACAAATACATCAATAAAGGACAAGTGATGATCACATGCAAAATATCTGTGCTGATCTTACATTAGTTTTTCATTATCGCGTGATTACTCTTCGCATACTTTCCTTCTTCTTCGTGCTGATGGTTGTCTTAGTTGAAGAGAGGCTATGGATTGGACCTGTGCGATATTTCACCCGTATATTTTTCCTCTTCTCGCATAATTCTTATGCAAGTGGAATAATGCGAGAATATCTCCTTCGTATTATACCTTTTTACCCGACAGTTTTTCAGTTTTCCCATATGATTTCTTCCACGTGCAATAATTCTTTCTCTTCTTGATCGACACATCTAGGTTTTATGTTGACCGGTTACTTCCTTAACCGATTCGCATATCTTGATAAAAACTTCTGGAGAGAGAGAGGGAAACTCATTCTTATTTCCTTCATCTTTTCTACTTCCAGGGCCTTCTCCTGTGTTCTTTGCCCATTTTACTGGATTCGCTGCTATGTCGAGTCAATCCTCCATTCATTCTTCTACAGAACCGTCCCATCAGTAAGTATTTTGTTTTTCTTACATTTCTCATGACTGGTCGAGTTGTTTTAAGTTTACTGTTTTGCTTAAGTTTTTTTGGGTTTTTTCTTCTGGTGCGGTGGGCTGTTCTTGGTGGTCGATTATGATCTTAGTATTCCCATACTTGAATCTTATGCTTTTAGACCCACTCCATCCAAGCCTCCTGTTAATCTTGCCAGTGATTGGAAGAAGGTCGCGAAGAAGGATTCTCATAAGCACAAACTGTCGCCCAGTAAGGAGGGTTCTCTCCCCAAGAGAAGAAGTAGCGAGGCTCTCGTTCATGTCGTGAGCTCATTGACTATGATGTCTGTCGCTGCTGTTACTCCGTCAAAAGGTGAGATGTCAGTTAGTTCTTCTCCACAGCCTTTGGCCACATCGGCTCCTGATTATGGGGTGGAGAGTTCTGTCGTTGCCCGTCCTCTTCCCGAGATTATTGCTGCGAAAGAAGAATTAGAGGCTGGGGTAGGTGCGACTGCTGCGACTGCTGAAGCTTTGCAATGGTCAGGCTTAATCTCCTCCGCACTGGGTTTATCACCTCCGAAGACTGAGTCCGAGTCGTCCCAACTTTCTAAATGCGATAAACGTACTGCTATCGAGTCTGAGGTTCGTTCTTCTTTAATGTATTGGTTTATTTTCCGCGTTGTCTTGTTATGATGTTTTGATATTGCAGGTATTTCTTCGTCGCCTTGTTCAAATCGAAGAACTCAACAAAGATGAAGAGGTTATTGATGATTTGAGGAGGCAGCTGTCCGAACTTTCCTATAGTGCGAACGACGTTATCAAGCTTCGTGCCAAAAACGAAGAATTAAAAAGGTGAGGTTCTACCATTTTTAGTTTCTCGCATGTCTTGCTTTCGCACCATCCCTTTTGATCCTTAGGCCTTTCGTAATTAAGGTTTAAGCCGAAAGCGTACGTCCGAACGGTATGAGTTTGAATTTTCCGTGAATGATGCCCGAAGTGGATGTGACTTTCTTAAAGATCAAATTACTCAGTTGGAGAGTGATCGCCAGAGTTCATGTGACCGGGTGGTAGGTCTCCAAATAGACAATTCGGGTTGGCGTGCTTGTTCGGATCATCATTGTACCTTGTCTGGCCAACTTGCTAGGGATTTAGAGATATCTAATATGTTAAATCATTCATTTCTTGATGAGAATAGAACCTTATCTGACGATGTTCGCAATTTGAAGAACCAAAAGCTTTCTTTTGATGACGCGTATTATAGGCTTTCTAGGGATCGTAATTTATTGGAGAGTTCCCTTCCATCTCAGAAGGATGTATCCAATGATCTGGCATCAAAGTTAGCAAAGTCATTGAAGGAGATGGATGAAGCTTGTCAGGCCATAGATAGGGATTTGGAAGATCTTCAGTTGTTTCATAGTGCTAATGATCATCCTATAATTTCAAATGATCTTCATGTAGTTATTTCGCAGGAAAAAGGTATTCGCGAGGGCTGCCATAATTATTACATTAGTCTTATTTTCTTTCCTGACTCCTGTTGTTCTAATCATTTTCTTCTTGCAGAGGAAGTACTCGCGTTGAAGAAGAAACTTGAGATTCTTCAGAGGAACTTGACTAGAGCTATTAAGGAAATGGATTCTTCTTCTCGACAGCTTTCTTCGTCTTTTCAACTGGTGGATGAGGTTTTGCAAGAGCGTGATGACTTGAGGAGGGATAAGGAGGAGTTGGAACAGGGGCTTTCTCGACCAAGAGCATCAGTCCTTCATAGAATAGGCTAGCAGGAAATACTCCAAGGCTACCCGATTTCTTCTTATTCTGTTCTGGACCAAGAGCATCAGTCCTTCATAGAAATGGCTAGCAGGAAATACTCCAAGGCTACCCGACGTCGCGTGAATGTCGAGTCATAGTCCACCGTTGATTGGGTCTGCGAGAAGCACGGGCTTTCTCGTGATGTTTATCCTCAAGTCCTTGTTAGCGATGATGGGGAGGAAGATCTGTCTTCAGCTTCTCCTTTGGGTGATGGTTCTGGGGGTGATGTTGAGAAAGGAGGTGATGTCTGTTGATGGTGGTTTTTAGCTTAGGGTTAAAATCGTAAAACCTTAGTCAAACAGTGACGTCACACTTGAGTAATAATGTCACCACTAGCACATTTATTGAACCATTCAAAATGTATGTATATGCCATGCTCCACGGCAGAGCCCTCGGTACTGACTGGCATCATCTCTGCACATGCCATCCGCGCATGCCAGCCAAACGTGACAATCACGCGTGCCATATTTTAAACTAGGGTTTCGAAACGGTATACCCTAATAGCCATATCCCTGCGCCAAAGGCATGCCAACCATGTCAGCCGCATCATCGTGGCAATGGCATGCCATGCCAGCCACAACCCTGCGCCAAAGGCATGCCAACCATTCCAGCCACACCACCGTGCCGATGGCATGCCATGCCATCCACAACTCCGCGCCAAAGGCATGCCAGCCATTCCAGCCGCACCACCGTGCCAATAGCATTCCATGCCAGCCACAACCCTGCGTCAAAGGCATGCCAACCATGCCAGCCGCACCACCTTTCCAATGGCATGCCATGCTAGCCATAACCCTGCGCCAAAGGCATGCCAACCATGCCAGCCGCACCACCGTGCCAATCGCATGCCATGCCATCCACATCTCCGCGCCAAAGGCATGCCATTCGCACCACCGTGCCAATGACATGTCATGCCAGCCACAACTCCGCGCCAAAGGCATGCCAACCATGCGAGCCGCACCACCATGCCAATGACATGCCATGCCATCCACATCTCCGTGCCGATGGCATGCCAACCATGCCAGCCACAGC